>NC_133650.1:233405709-233617404 GCF_009905375.1 Apium graveolens | reverse complement strand
ATTGATCATATCAAACATCTGGATAAAATGGTCAAAGATTCTGTGAAAGTTTTAAGGAGTGATAATGGCACTGAGTTCAAGAATTCGATAATGGAAGAGTTCTGCAAAAGCCATGGAATAAAGCAGGAATCTTCTGCTCCTGGAACTCCACAGCAAAATGGAGTTGTTGAAAGGAAGAATAGAACTCTCATTGAAGCTGCACGTACAATGCTTGAAGAAGCAAAGCTTCCAACCTATTTCTGGGCTGAAGCTGTGCCGACTGCTTGTTTTACTCAAAATGCAACACTCATTAACAAGCATGGAAAAACACCATATGAGATGGTGAAGAAAAAGAAGCCAAATCTGAAATATTTTCATGTATTTGGATGCAAGTGTTTTGTTCTCAAGACTCATCCTGAACAGCTATCAAAGTTTGATCTAAAAGCTGATGAAGGAATCTTTGTTGGATATCCACTTTCCACAAAAGCCTTCAGAGTCTATAATTTGAGAACAAAAGTGGTCATGGAATCTATCAATGTCTCTTTTGATGACAAAAAGATTACTGGTCTTGAAGATTTCATTGACCATGATCAGCTGAGATTTGAAAATGAAGACTCAAATTCTGATACAGAAAATCCTGATAGTCTAAGTCCTGATACTGTAAACTCTGATGGATTAAACTCTGATGTTATTGAAACTGTGGAGACTACGTCAAAGGAAGATGCACCTATGCAGGGGGAGCATACTCAAGATCCTACCACATCTCAAGAAACATCAGAACATACATCTGGCTCTTCAAGTTCTGATAAGCCAAGTTCTGATAGTGCTGAAAATCTAAATACTGAAGAATCCAACTCAGAGAGCATACTTTCAGGGGGAGCATCAGAAAATGAAAATGAAGATAGCATGGATCATGGGGGAGCATCCAGTTCTAGAGAAAACCTTCCATCTGCAAGGAAGTGGACAAAATCACATACACCTGATTTGATAATTGGAAATCCTGATGCAGGTGTCAGAACTAGAACAGGTACTTCAAATGAATGTCTTTACAATTCTTTTCTCTCTCAGACTGAGCCAAAGAAAGTGGAAGAAGCTCTTCAAGATGCTGATTGGGTGCAAGCAATGCAGGAAGAGTTGAATGAATTTGAAAGAAACAAAGTCTGGACCCCAGTGCCAAGACCAAAGAATAGATCTGTTGTTGGTACAAAGTGGGTATTCAGAAACAAAACTAACAGTGATGGCATAATTATAAGGAATAAGGCAAGGCTGGTTGCAAAAGGATATTCTCAACAGGAGGGAATTTATTATGATGAAACATTTGCACCAGTTGCTAGGTTAGAAGCCATAAGGATATTCTTGGCTTATGCTGCTCACAAAAAGTTTACTATCTTTCAAATGGATGTGAAAAGTGCTTTTCTCAATGGAGAATTGGAGGAGGAGGTATATGTTGAACAACCTCCAGGTTTTGTAGATACCAAACATCCAGATTATGTCTACAGGCTTGACAAAGCACTTTATGGACTTAAGCAAGCTCCTAGAGCATGGTATGAGACTTTAGCTCAGTTTCTTCTGGAAAGTGGATTCAACAGAGGGACAATAGACAAAACACTGTTCTACCTCAACCATGGAAAGGACTTACTTCTGGTTCAGATTTATGTTGATGATATCATTTTTGGATCTACAAATGATAAACTTTGCAAAAAGTTTGCCAAACTAATGCAGTCAAGATATCAGATGAGTATGATGGGGGAACTTAGCTATTTTCTGGGCCTTCAAGTCAAGCAGAATGAGGAAGGCACTTTTATTTGTCAAACCAAGTACACCAGAAACTTGCTGAAGAAATTTGGAATGCAAGATTGTTCAAGTGCATCCACTCCAATGGCCACTGCGACAAAACTGGATAAGGATACCGGTAAATCAGTAGATATTACTGACTACAGAGGTATGATTGGCTCTCTACTCTATCTAACTGCTAGTAGACCTGATATCATGTATGCTACCTGTCTTTGTGCAAGATTTCAAGCAGATCCAAGAGAACCTCACTTAACAGCTGTAAAAAGAATCTTTAAGTATCTTAAAGGAATAGCTGCTCTGGGATTATGGTATCCTAGAGAATCAGATTTTAAACTAATAGGTTACTCAGATGCAGATTTTGCAGGTTGCAAAATTGACAGGAAAAGCACAAGTGGAAGCTGCCAATTTCTTGGAGGCAGATTGGTTTCTTGGTATAGCAAGAAACAAAAGTCAATTTCCACATCAACTGCAGAAGCAGAGTATATTGCTGCAGGAAGCTGTTGTGCACAGATTCTTTGAATGAAGAATCAGTTACTGGATTATGGGTTAACATATTTCAAAATCCCTATTTACTGTGATAATCAAAGTGCTATTGCTATGACAGGTAATCCAGTTCAACACTCAATGACAAAGCACATCAGCATCAGGTACCACTTCATCAGGGAACATGTGGATGAAGGTACAGTGGAATTGCATTTTGTTCCCATAGATCAACAACTAGCAGATATCTTCACAAAACCACTGTGTGAAGCTACTTTTACAAGATTGGTAAATGAACTTGGAATGGTTTTAGGTTCTTTCTCTAAATCTGCTTAGTCTTGTTCTGTGTTATCAGACTTTATGCTCAGTATTTACAGAATTAATCTCATTGTGTATTCTGTGCTTCATTGATAAATGTCTTTAAGTACTGACTGTTGTCTGATATATGTTTCTAAACTCTGATAAGTGATATGTCTGTTCAAGTACCTATTCAATCCTATGAGGATAACTGTGCTAGATACTGACCTAGTAGTCTTCAATAAACAAATGATTCCATGTAAGAAGTAATTATTTCAGTGGAAACCCTATGACACTAGCAAATTCTGATAATTGAGCTTAGTTAAGTTTACTTTGTATATCTTATTACTAAGTCACAAATTAGAATAATGCTACTCATCTGTTAAGTTCTGATACTAGTAAAACTGTTGAATTAACTAAGTGCTGATAAACCTCACTTATCAAAAGAAAAAGCAAAAAGGATCAAAAAATAAAATCAGGTACTCCTTTGAGATCTAGAGTAAAAATATGGAAGGGAAGACCCAAGTGCATTGCTGGTATTAAGTAAATATGCATTAGAAAAGCAAAATATTTTCTTGGTGACTTTTCACACTCTATGATTACTGGAGAAATACTCTGATAATAGCATAAATTCTGATAAGCAGTCGTGACTCACTTACACTGAGAAGCCACTGTAAAATAGAATTTCAAAAGATGCATAAAATTAGCACAAAACAGTTGAGGTGGACTCAAGCATGAACTCATTCATCAGTAGGTTTTAGGACAATGACAGCTCTTTAGCAAAATTTTAGTTATGCCTTATTTCTAAGATGTACTGAAGTGAATCAGACTTTACTCTTTGTCTGTTATTTAGCTGAATGCACACACTAATCACTCCATCTGAATGATGAAAATTTCTGTGGTGGTCTATGTTATTTTAGATAAACAGTCATTGTGTCATTATTGCACAAATTCTGAGGACAAGTTCTAGTTACACGTTCTGATGATTAAGTTCTGAAGTCTATAACTCAGAACTTGTATGAGGATTTACTAAGATGGGCATTCCTTTTTCGAGTTAAGAAATTATGTTCTGATAACTGTTAAGTTCTGATATAGGTCTAAGTTCTGATTTCTCAGTCTAATCCTTTACTTGGCTTATCTGTGAATAAAATTTGATAACAGTCTCAGTTCGAACTAGAATATGTTGAAGTGGAAGATTAATAGTCACTATGATTAGGATTAATGGTATTCGTCCTTGAACAGTCCACTATTTCTTGTTTCTTGTGCGGTTTAAACCATGATTCCTCTTTCCAATGAATGTTATTCTTTTTCAAAGTCTAGGGAGAATAGGTAGAATTAATTCTACATGTCAGCATTCAATTTCTTTGCGTCTCCTGGCATTCTCTTGCCTATATAATCCGCCACTTCACATCAGTCTTTCCATCAAATTCTTCTCACACACTTATCTTCATACTTCTTCTTTCAAAAACACAATGGTCAGATACAACATGTTTTTGAACTACCAAAACTTTAATATGGAGCTAAGTTATGCCGAGTGGCAGCAGGAATGGCATGTCACAGCCATTCCTGAGGAGATATGGGACTCTGTCCCACAGGAGGTACTGACACACCTTCTGTTCTTCTATATGGACTACCATCGCCATCTGGAGCGATTGGAGGAGGAAAGGCTGGAAGCTCTCCGCCAGCAAGAGCGAATCATCCGACTCGCCATTCTGTTTATCGAGAGTAGGAAGAAGAAGATGACTTAATCTTGTCTTCTTCCTGTTCTTCTTCATCATCAGCTTTGTCAGGCTTCTTAGCTAGGACTAAGGCTGTTGATGTTAGGATTAGAAGCTTAGGGAAAATCTTGTATAAGTATTGATGTAATTTCCATTTCATAAATATATTGTCTTGATATATTAATGAAAGTTGTTTTTACTTCAAGATTTTGTCTCTGAGTTATTTTATCTTGTGTTGATAAATCCTGATTGATATTTTGATGACCATATAAATTTTGTTTTATATTAAGTTCTGATTCATTTTCAGCACTTACTTATCTAATTTATCTTGGTCATTTTCATGTGATGTATTTTCAGAATATCAATGATGCAGTGAAAAATAATTCAATCAGTGCTAACGGTTTAAATTTTGAATTAAAACTATTTCTCTTGATAAATGGAACGGTTTTTTCTTGAAACTAGGCAACTGGGTAAGTAATGATTCCTGTTTTCTCGAGCCTAGTAACTGTCCGTTATTACTGCATGTCTGACAGGTGTCCAATGGTAACATTTTTGTTCAGAGTATAAGTACAACAGAGAGAAGATTTCTTTAATCTTTTATTTTCTTTATATTTTATCTCTCTCCTTACTTTTACTCTCTTTCTCTTTCTTTCTCACGTTGGTTTTTCATACAGACATTATCTCAAACACCTAGCAGGCACTTTTGAATCTCAATTTTTCACATGGCACCTAAGGATTTAATCATTGATGGAGCTAAGTTTGTCCCCAACAACTATGCTGCAGTTCTTGATCACACTGAAGCTCCATCTGAATTGCACTTTGTGCAAGATCTTCTTGCACATAGTGAGGTTGGGTATGCATTAACACAGCCTGAATTCTTTTCAAGCCAACAAGTTCTGAGGTTTTGGAGGACTGGACTTTTTGATGATGGTGGTCAACGTGGAACTCCCAGTATTATCTTCCAAGTGGGTGATTCATCCTTTGTAGTCACTCCTGGTACAGTACACAGAGCTTTACATCTTCCAGAAGATTGTACTTTCTCAATCCCAGAGGACTCATCCCTTCGGGAGTTAATGGCTGAATTGGGATATGAAAAGAGTCTGATGAAACTTGGACAGTTGAAACGGGCTAATATCAGACGAGAATGGAGTTTCTTCTTTGATTGCATCACCAAAGCTTTTGGGAACAAATGTTCAAATTTTGATGATATCCCAATTCTGAGTCAGCACATAGGGTATGCTATTATTCATCAAACTCATTTTGATTTTGCAACTGGAATAGTTGGTTTTATTGGGGATAGGATGACAGAGGATCGAGATGTTTATTTTGCTAGATTCTGTCAACTTATTTACACTTACTGTACTGATGAACCTCATTTAGTCAGCACTCAAACCCCACCTTTTAAGGTTGCAAAATGATACTTTAATGACCTGGTAAATGCTGATACTAAGAAAAAAGTGGTTAGACCATTACAGATTCCTAAGTCTGTAAAACAGATCATGGTCAATGCTGATCCTGATACTTATAGATCTGTTTACTCTGATGTCCAACCAACTCCAAACACCCAAAATCCATCAACCTCAGTACCTACCTCTCATTCTACTCAATGTACCCTCAGAACATATCTCAAATCCTATCTCTCCACTTCAAATACTGCTCAACCTTCATCTTCAGCACCTACTGTGAAGCCTTCATCTTCCAAGCCAAAGAGGACAAAGAATGTTCCTCAACCATCTCAAAAGAGAAGGAGGATTGTATTGAGAGATGAATCTGATTCTGAGGAACAGGTTCCTGCTAGAGAACCTGCTGTTACTGAAGCTGAGAAAGAGGTTTCTCAGAAGGATTATGAAATTGGGGGTTCTAGGCTTCTTAAGAGGCTTAGACGAATGATAGTTCCTGAAACTCCCAAGGAATCCAAATTAACAAGGAAATACAAGAAACAGAGGGCACAAAGGCCAGTTTCAGATGATGAAGAGGAAGCAGCTAAGGAAGGGGATCAGGAATCTCTGATCTCACAAGACAAGGAATTTGCTCCGGTTACTTCTTCTCCATCAACTCCATCTCAGGAAGCTGTATCTGACAAGGCTAACTCACCATCTGTGTCTCTTGTTGATCCAGGCACAAGTGCTGATATTGATGTTCAACACTTGGTTGTGTCTGAAGTATTTCTCTTAGAAGCTCCAACAGCAAATAATCCTTCCACAACACCTGTTACTGATGTTGTTCAAACTCCAGAGTTATCAACAACACCTTCTCTGCATCAAGATGCTGATGATCAGACTTTAGGTGAGCATCAGGATATGGCTGTTGATCAGAACTTAGTATCAGATCAGCAATTAGAGGATGCTGAAGCCTCCATTGCTACTCACACTGTTGTCTTATCAGAAGATACTGATTCTTTAAGTTCTGATGCTGCAAATGCTGGAGATACTGGTGATGTTGCTCCAACTGTAGATGCTGATGAAGCAGGTCCTTCAGGACATACTCCTCAACAGACTCTTCCTAAGTCTGAACTGGTAAAGAAGTTTGTTACCGGGGTTGCACCAGTACCTTGGAGTGAAACTCCTGCAGGTCAGGAGTGGACTAAGGAATGGAACTCAGTTTCATGTGTTCCAACTGCAATACATCTTGCTGAGCACTTGACTAAAGCTGATGAAATGTTAAATTATGATGATTTAAAAACCCAGCTTAGAGTCACTGCATTGAGTATTAAACATCTACAAGGTCTTCATTCAACTACTCATGCAGAGCTACACAAGATTCAGGAGAACTTTATCAAACAAGAACAAGTTTGGAAAATTGATAAGAAAAAGTTCTTTCAACCTACCATTGACAGGATTGCTTATATTGAGAAAACTCAAGAGAAACAGCAAGCTCAGATTGATGACATTCTGACAAATCAAGCTTCTCAGCAATCACAACTCACTGAAATCCAATCCTCAGTGGAATTACTTATCTCTCTTTTACTACCTGCTGATGCCAAAAAGGGGGAGAAGGTAATTAAGTCCAAATGCAACACTAACAAGACACTGCAAGGAATGGGTGATGGAAATGATGATCAAGGATACTCTGGAATGGGTAGCGGTCATAGTCAAGGTAGAAGGTTTACATCAAGACAAGCTAGTCACAGAACAAGTTCTGATACTGGGAAAAGAATAAGTTCTGCTGCTGGTAAAAGGATAAGTTCTGATGAACTTCTAGATCTTGATGAGGAAATGTCAAGACAGTTATTTCTTCAAGAAAATCCAGGAATGGACTTGGAAAGTTTAAAGGAAGAAGAAGCCAGATTTAAATCAGAGAAAGTCACATCTAAATCTGAAGCTTCTGGTAAAAAGTCACTTCCAAAACTCAAAGGCATTGTGATCAAAGAAAGGACACATACTGAAGCAACGTTGGCTAGATCACAACCACAGATAGATCCAAGATCCAAGGGTAAAGAAAAGGTTGGTGAACCTATCAAGGTTTATGTACCTCCTGAGGAAGAAGAAATTACTGATGAAAAGGATGATCTTGCTCTGACTTCAAGAAAAGTTCTTAAAACAACCTCTGACGTGGCTCAAGTTGTTCAGAGTCAAGAAATTGTAAGTTCTGATATTCAGAAGAAGCAAGTAACTTCTGACAGAGCTCAAGTTAACTTGATATCAGAAAATAGATCAAAGACACTCCTACCAGGATTCACTAAAGCAAAACAGACTCAATCTTTGAAGACTACTGCAAGTGGTTTTGAAGCAAGAGTAGTTACTGGAAAGGAAGCTAGAGATAAAACTGGATTGGGAAGTGCTGATGAAAGAAGAGTACACAACACTACCAATGATCCAACTTCCTTGAGTGAACCGGGTATTGGAGCAACTCCTGAGAGATTGAATCAACTGGAATCTGTACAGATGGTTTACCATACCTACTTGAAAGAATACATCATGTTGTATTTCATGACAGATGGTAGGGTTTATCATATAAGACAAAATGCCATTCCATTGAAGTATTTTGAAGAATTGGAGCATGTACTTTTCTTACTTCAAGTGGATGACAGAATAACAGAGACTGCTGCAAACTACTTAAAAGAACAGATTCAGAGACAGAAAAGGCTTTATTCTGTTAAGTCTGACAGCATATATGTTCCAAAGTACAGAGATCACAATGGTGATATTGTTGATATGAAGCCTAATACTGCACAGATCAGAACATATCTTGGTATTAGGGGACTTGAATTCAATCTAGAGTCTGACAAAGCTTATATCATAAGACTAGATCAGGAGTTGAGAAAAGCAAAGATCAATGATCTCAGAGCTGCAATCTTTCAAACTGGTGAAGATACTGCAGAGCTTAAAAATGTTAAAAGGAGAATGATTGATGAACTCAGATATGCTGAGAAATGTTTGTTGAAGAACTATCTCAGAACAACTCCTGACATCAGAGAGATCAGAAAATGATGAAGCCAAGTCGAAGATCTATAACTGCTTAAATTCTGATATTTATACAGACTGAAGTTGTTATCAGAAGTTGAAATTGGTAAAAGCTTTAAGGACTGTAAGTTGTAGTTATCTAGTCTAATTCTCATGCATTTGTACTTAATGTTTTTGACATCATCAAATATCTGTTAAACTTGTATATTATGTCAATTTACAAGTTGGGGGAGATTGTTAGATATATTTGATAATGTCATGGCTAATATGTTTTATGTTTAGCTTTCAGATCTTACTTGAACAGGATAAATCAGTACTTAACTGTTGATCAGTACTTATACTGGAAGTCAGGACTTAAGGATATCAGTACATATGTTATCAGGAGATAATCGTCAGAAGATAGATATCAGAACTTAAGTGTTGAAGGACAATCAGATAAGAACAGTAGCTGATTAAAGGAAAGAAGATCAAGATAAACATAAGAAGAGATATGCATGAAGAAGGAATTCCGTAAAGAATGGAATACTTGGAAGAAAAGATATCTGATTGATATATTTTAGGAAGCAGAATTATATTCCATATCAATTAGCGATTATCTTGTAACTGTGTAGTATATAAACACAGATATAGGGTTTACACTATAAGTGTTATCATTATTAGAGAAGATTATTCATTGTAACCCTAGCAGCTCTCGTGATATTTGTTCATCACTGAGAGGTAACAGTTTCATACTGTAACAGAGTTTATTGTTTCAATAAAGTTTGTTTTCTGTTACTTAAGTTCTTAAAGTTAGATTTGAGTGTACTATACACTGTATTCACCCCCTCTACAGTGTGTGTGTGACCTAACATTAATTCTGAATTAATATTAGGAATTTTCAGAATTGATTTTGAATTTATATTCAATATTAATTCAGCATGACAATCAATTGAACTGGTATGACAATCAGAATGTCATACCGAAAGTCATACCAGCTCAAATAGATTGTCATACCGAAAGTTCTACTAGTTCAACAGATTGTCATGCTAGTACAAATGATTGTCATACCGAAAGTTCTGCTAGTTCAACAGATTGTCATGCCGATTGTCATGGTAGTACAACAGATTGTCTCACCGAAAGTTCTACCAACTGTGGGATTGTCATGCCAGTTCATTTCAGTTTTGTTGATTATTATTTAAAAGACAGAAGTAGCAGACATTCATTTTTTGATCCACACAACAGAAGTCAACAACTCAAGAACAGAAAAGAAAAGCAGCCGACTAAATATTTCTTCCTTCATCTGCAAATTTCAAGATCATAAATTTCTAGTTTTAAAGTTAAATCCAAACAACTAGAAATCATTCTCTTGTTCTTGTGTAACAATCTAGCGGATCAAAATCCCTAGAACTTAATCTCAAATTGCGTTTAGCATTTGATTCTTTTTATTGCAAAAATAGAAAAAGTTCATATCGAATTTATTCTAGATTTGTGATAATTAATTTGAGATTAATCCCTTGTAATCGATACCGTTGTTGTAACACCTTTCAAATTTAATAATATTTTTATTTAACTTGAATTTTGTTTCAATTTTTATTCCGCACTAAATTCGATTAAAAGGTATAGTTTGTATTCAACCCCCTCTTCTACAAACACATTGGGACCTAACAGGTGATTCATTTCCAGATCAGCCGAGAAAGCGCTTCCTTTCTTCGTCGTGCTTAAGGGGTCGAAGAATTTTGAGTGGGGCCCCGAATGTCAAAAGGCGTTCAAAGAAGTGAAAGAATACCTCACCAAGGCACCACTCTTAATGAGGCCTGATCCGAAGGAAACACTTCAGCTTTACCTGGCCTTGTCCGATAGAACACTGGGGGCAGTACTTATGAAAACATATGAAGGTAATCAGCATCCTATCTTTTACATATCGCATGTCCTAAAGGATGCAGAAATGAGATACCCCAATGCCGAAAAGTTTGCATAAGGGCTGGTTATGGCCTCCCGCAAAATTACAACACTACTTCCAGGGCCGAACGATTCAAGTTGTCATCGATCAGCCTCTGAAGAATATTTTGACAAGGCCCGAAGTCTTGGGAAGGGTGACGGCCTGGTCCATTGAACTTGGGGAGTTCGATCTTGAATACATCCCCAGGACGATGATTAAATCTCAAGGGCCCGTAGGATCTTATCCTAGAAGAACAGCTCATTCAGACTCTGGGGAAATGGAAGCTCTTTGTAGATGGTTCGGTAGCCGGGAAAAATTGTGGAGCCGGCTTAATACTTTTGAGCCCCGAAGGGTTCGAGATATGTCAGGCCATAAGGTTTGATTTTCCCATCACTAATAACGAAGCAGGATACGAAGCACTCCTGGCAGGAATTGAGTTGGCATGAAGTCTTGAGGCGAAGCACTTAAGGGCGTTTAATGATTCCATGCTAGTGGTTAAACACTTCTCAGGAGAATATAAACAAAGGGATCCTCGGACAAAGGCTTATGCCACTAAGGTAAAAGACTTTTCTTTGTCATTTGAAACTTTTGAGCTAAGTCAAATTGGCAGGGAGAACAATAGCCGGGAAGATGCCTTCTCCAGGCTAGCTTCGGCTGAGACACAGGGCCTAACTAGCTCTATCTGCCTCACCGAAGCCAAGACGCCTTCGATCGAGTAAAAATAATGTCTGGAAATTCACCAAGGCACCGATTGGATGACTCCGATAAGGAATTTATTGGAAAAAGGAATCCTACCTTTAGACCGAAGGGAAGCCCTAAAAATAAAATACAGGGCGTCAAGCTACACAACTGTTAATGAAAGAATATACCGTCGATCTGTCAGCCAGCCCCTTCTAAGGTGCTTAAACACTGAAGAACAACATCAAGCTCTCGAAGCGGTACACAAAGGAATTTGCGGAGAGCATTTGGCCGGTCGGTCTCTCGCCTTTAAAATCCTTCGTCAAGGGTTCTTTTGGCCGACTTTGAGAGCCGATGTAAGTGAGTATGCAAAGAAATGTGAACGATGTCAGCTGCTCGCCTCGGTTCCGAAGCAACCTCCTGAAGAAATGACTTTTGTCCTTAACCCAATTCCATTCGCCATGTGGGCCGTAGACATAGTTGGAATTCTCCCCACCAGCACCAAACAGGCGAAATACTGCATAATTGCCATCGACTACATGACCAAGCGGGTCGAACCCTGAACGTTATCCTCCATAACCGAGGAAGCAGCTAAGAAATTCTTTCTGGAGCAGATCATTCTCAGATTCGGGATTTCAAAAATTTGTGTCTCTGACAATAGAACCCAATTTATGGGAAATAAGTTCCGAAAGTTTCTGCATCACTTTGGCGTTCAACAGGAGTTCAGCTCAATCGTTCATCCGGAAGGGAGCGGGGAATCAAAACCGCAAAAAAATCATCTTTCAGGGGATAAAAAAGAGGCTGGGAGAAGCCAAGGGAAGATGGGCCGAAGAACTACCTTGGGTCTTATGGGCTTACCGAACGACCCCTAGGTCTTCTACTGGGAAAACTCCTTTCAGGTTAGCCTCTGGGATAGAAGCCCTCGTTCCGATCGAAGTGGGCTTAGATTCTTACAGGACTTGAGGGGTTTTTAGCACATAAAGGCAACGAAAACGTAAATTTAAATCTTAAAAAAAAACCAAAACCCTCCGCAGGATCCATGTGAAAAATAATATTTAATTCGTAGTTCAGTATGTTTACCTTAAGAAGCTTTACGTTAATGGAAAGATGGAAGTCTTTAATAGCGATCCAAGAACGATGAACGGAAATCCCTAGCAGCTGCTCCTCAAGTGTGAATCACTCCACCGGTATCCACCAAGAGTACAATGTGATGGAGGAGGAAGAGGTTGAGAGAATTAGTTGCCTCCTTCTTGTTCTACTTTAGAATTAAGGTTAATTATTTGGATTGAGGCAAATAGGGTTTATAATAGTATATTTATAGGCAAAACTTTCAGCTGAAAATTTTCCATAAAATATTATTATTATTAACCCTTTAATTGATTATTCGTATTAACCAATTAACTAATAATTAAAACACCTTTTAATCATTAATCCTTTTTCTAAACACTTTAGAAAAATAATTATCTCACTTGATTTAATTTCTAAAATTAAATTCTTAATTAATAATATTTAAAATTAATTAAATCTCATTTAATCAATTATTAAATCTGCTAATTATTTATTTATTTCATAAATAAATAATTACCAGCCATTATTAATTAATTCCTCCACCATTAAATCATTCTCTTTTATGGTGTGACCCTGTAGGTTCAATATTAAGCCGGTAGTAGAAATAAATAATAATAAAACTATTTTATCATTATTTATATAAATTCTCTAATTCATTAAATATGATTAATTAATAAATTAATCATATTTATTCTACATCGTGAGGGATACTTCACAGCATATCGCGACTATCCGGATAATACAAATTCACTGCTTAGAATACCAAGAACCTATTTAGTGAGTAGTTACCGTACAATCAATTCCTTCTACCCTGTAATGTCACGATTAAATACAAGGCATGGAACTTGTGTCAATCTCATCTTATTTAATCATTTATTTTCCCATTCACTATGCTTAGTTCTATTTAATATAAATTAGAAACTCCATTCTAATTTCATTCACTCTGGCCAGAGATTCCTGAACTAGCATAAGTGGATCAGCATTGAACATTCTCTTCCTTCATTGGAAGGGGTAGATCCTTTATTGATCATACACTATCTTCGTGTACAAATTCCTATACCCAGTAGAGCCCTTATAATTGTCCCTGGAGACTAAGAACTAAACCAAAGTATAGTTCAGTGTACACAAGATGACTATGATGACCTCAAGTCTAAGGATACTTGTACAACTATCATTATGTGAACAACTGCTGACACGTGAGTGAACTCCATCAGTTGTTCAGCTGTGTGAGTCATGTTCAGTGAACTTATTCTATAATAAGCACCTACATACTAGCTATAGTGTCACCACACAAATGTCTATGAGAACAGACATCCTTCATAATGAAGCAAGTATAGTATGTACCGATCTTTGCGGATTACTAATTACCAGTTAGTAATCCTACGACCAGGAAATATTTAAGTTTAGAGTTATCATCTTTTAGGTCTCATTATTATGATCTCATCATAATCCATAAAAAGCTTTACTCTAAACTATGGTATATCTTATTTAAACACTTAAATAGATAAAGCCCGCAATAAAATCAAAACAAGTCTTTTATTAATATCAATGAAATTAAAACAGATTACATAAAAGTTATTCCTAAATCATCATACATGATTGGACTTAGGACACATCTCTTTCAATCTCCCACTTGTACTAAAGCCAATCACTCTGGTATCTAATACCCATCTTGTCTTTATGACGATCAAAGTGACTTTAAGAAAGAGGCTTTGTGAGTGGGTCTGCTATATTGTTATGTGTGTCAACTCTCTTGACGTCTCCTCTTTTAATACAATACAAGAAATGTTACCGCGCTCCCACTAACCTTTTTGTAGACACATGGTTCATCTATGTTTTTGATAAAACCAAACTCTTTGATTGTCTCATCAAAACGGATGTTCCATCTACGAGAAACTTGCTTTAAACCATATATGGTTCGCAGCAGCTTACACACTAGGTGTTCATTTCCCTTGGAAAAAAACCCTCTGGCTGTGTCATATACACTTCCTTTTCAAGTTTCCCATTAAGGAAGGCCGTTTTCACGTCCATTTGCCAGATCTCATAGTCGTAGTAAGCAGCAATCGCAAGCAAAATCCGAATTGATTTTAACTTGGCTACAGGAAAAAAAGTTTCATCAAAGTCAATCCCTTGCCTTTGCTTGAATCCTTTTGCCACGAGCCTGGCCTTATAGGTCTCCACCTGCCCATCTGCTCCAATCTTTCTTTTGTATACCCACTTGCACCCAATAGGCTTAACACCTTCAGGCGCCTCAACTAGAGTCCATACTTGGTTGGTATACATATATTCCATTTCGGATTTCATGGCACTATGCCATTTCTCTGAGTCAACACTACTCATAGCCTCATTATAGGTCAGAGGGTCATCATCATCAATGCTTGACAACTCATTGTCATTCTCAATGACAAGGCCATAATACCTCTCAGGTTGGCGAGACACTCTCCCTGACCTACGAATGGGCTGTTCCACAGAAGGTTGTTCAGTCTGAACATGTATTTCCACTTGATCCGTAGTAGTTTGTGCTTCTTGAACTTTATCAAGTTCAATTTTGCTCCCACTGTTTCCTTCAAGGATAAACTGCTTTTTCAAAAAGGTAGCATGTCTGGAGACAAACACCCGATGATCGGTGTAAAAGTAATACCCTAAATTCTCTTTAGGATATCCCACAAAATTACATTTTACAGATCGAGATTCCAACTTATCTGGGTCAACTTTCTTGACATAAGCAGGACATCCCCAAATCTTAACGTGTTTAAGACTCGATTTCCTTTCTTTCCATATCTCATATGGAGTTTGAGGAACAGATTTGGAAGGCACCTTATTGTAACACCCCCAAATCTGGGGTCGAGGATCCGGGTTGTCACGAGTTCAATTTCCCTTAATAACACCCAATCTTAATAAATAATCAACTACTCTGTACTGTGACCCCACAATAAACACACACACCACAAGTTATAGTCTCAGAGATGAATATCCAAAAATAATCACAAGTCGTTTTATTCCACCAATTATATGCCAATACACCTTAAACAGGTTTCTGAATAAATTTACCTTTCTTTGCCATTATTACAATTGATAAAGATACATAAGTCTGGTACATCAAAAGTTGAAAGCCTAGCCTATTGGTAGCTCCTACCTCAGCTACAGCGACATCAACGCCTATAGGAAACTGCGGAACGTTTCCTATCCGCTCGCGAATTGGGAGCTTGGTCCTGTTCATCTTGTCTATCTGATGTTGTGTGATGAAAGAAGAAAGCAAGGGTGAGCAGCAAGCCCACCAAAATAATATGTATAATGATTAACAATATATGAGCCTTCTCATAGTACTCATGAAAGTCTTGGTCAAAAGAAATGAACCAAGTTGATATCTTAATGCGATGAAGTCACAAAATATTCAGTATATATATATACATATATACTTTTCAAAATATTGGAAGTCCTCTTCCATGCATAATACACACAGAGTTCCAGTGTATAACTGTATAAAAATATCGTTGCAAGGTGATCTCATATATCTAACCTTGTCTCAACGTTTTTCTGAAAATCTTTGTCATGCATAAGATAATCATTTACTAGATATAAGTTTAAAAGATGAAGTTACAAGATACTCCAATATACTTATATCTTTTCCAAATACTACTTGAACTACCACCGTTCAAGTTATAATTAGTTTCAAAAGTTCATCACATAGATGAGACTACAAGACCAGATTTGAATAGATTAAATCTTTAAAATATCATCAAAATAAAATGAAGTTACGAGATACTTCATTTGATGCAAACATCATTTTGAAAACTTGACCCTGCCAACACTCAACAATCGCCCAACCGTAGCCTTTCTATCGAAGTGCTCTGGGTAGTGTTGCAGAAATATCCAATTGGATGATGAACTCATTACGGGAGTTTGCCGCGCCAGGAAGACCACTTACGATGATCAGTCGTAGTAGTACAACCCCATCATTTTCTACATGTAGAGGAGAACCTGTCGGATTTACTTGTCAACCGAACACTGAACTCCTAAGGAATGGACCGCCTTAGCGGAACTTCCAGGCCATTTGGGCCAATATAATAAGGCTGGGCTGGCGCTACTCGACCACTTACGCCACTCCTAGTTCAGATGAAATCCATGACTCTGAAACGTAAAGCTCGTCCCCACTTTCCCCAAGTAGAAACTTGTTGATACGGCTCCACCAAGAAGTCGTATCTAGTTGGAAAGGAAAACTCACCGATATTTCCCAAGCGATGCCTGTTAATGGATTAACTTGTTCCAAGAATTTTACTTCCCGAGTGTTGGGTAAGTAATCAAAATTCTTTTATCAAGACAGCAACCTTGTTGCGAATATAAAACACACCACAGAGCCGGATCCCTCAGGTTTTGAGCGAGTATTTAAATCCCCTTCAAAAGGAGGATCTTAAATATATAAAAAAATGAGTTTTGGGATCCGCTCTAACTTTTAAAATCATTTTGAAGACTTGAAAACATTTTTAAGAATGTTTGGAGTGATGCTGATTTAACAAAATAAATCAGTCCCAATATATTAGAAAATATCTGAATATTATTATTTAAATAATATTCCCATAAAGAATAATCTTTATAAAATAATTGAAGTAGAAGTTTTAAACTTATACTTGAAATGAATATTAAATAACCAAAGATATACCTATACGAAAGTACTATCTTTATTTGAATAATCAAAAGTGAGTTTGATTATCGACACCTTATTCTTTAATAAAAATAAAGAATATATCTCAGCAAATAATCGGAGTCATAGATCCTCAAATGAATATTCAAATAATATTCAATAAATAAAATAAGCTGAGTCATAAGCCCTCGAATGAATATTCGAAATAATATTCAATAAATAAATAAGCTGAGTCATAAGCCCTCGAATGAATATTTGAAATAATATTCAATAAATAAATAAGCTGAGTCATAAGCCCTCGAATGAATATTCGAAATAATATTCATTAAATAATATAAAGTTATCGAATAAACCTTATTCGATTAATAGTTTTGAAAACTATAACCATATATATATAAATATATATATATAAAATCAACTCGGGATCCTCGACTCCCGGTTTTAGAAAATATTTTCACATTTGGGTCCCTATACTAAGGGTATATGCAAATTACCGTTATTCTCTAGCATATGTATTATCAACTGAACCAACAGATATATATGGCAAGAATACGAAATAGGCATGCATATATATACCATATCAGCATGCTTCAATATATCGCAAAATTTGCTAATTAACCAACATGCATCTATCACAAGATAATGCATATACATATATACATCACAACAACAGTATAACGGGTAGAAAACTTGCCTGAGTGCTCCCGGATAGGCTTAAGCTTAGAGTGGGTCCGATAACCTATGAACAACAACATAAGTTGGAATTAAACCTCGGTCGCTTAAGAAACTAGACTTTAACCATTTAGAGTCCTAACGTTCGCTTTCGCGCTTAATGATTTACTTAAGTCGCTCGAGTACCCGTGGCTCCACCATTTTTTATAAATTTACCATTACGAGTTTTAAGGCGATTCTTTCGCAAATGTCTTACCAACTGCCTATTACACCTTACATAAATGTTTCTTACCCCAATTAGTCATTTAAGGTCCTTTACCAAGGTTTCAAAGTAAGGCGAGGGGTAATGATTCGTTCGCGAAACGTCGTTACTTAAAACGGCCATTTCTCCTAAACCGTACATCGGAATCAAACGAACTACATATCAAAACGAAGCTCGTAACATGAACTATCTAAACATGGAAATGGTAAAAACTTAACAGTGAGTTCAAGGGTTCTGATGTTAAGAACAAAAACAGTCTACGGTAAATCGGGCATTACGACGGCTATATTTACGCGATTTCCCAAATTTATACCATTCCAAATCCACCACAATTCAACCCCAATTCACAACCAAATCAAAACTCCATCCATACTACATCATAACAGCCCCAACAACTCAACATTAACAATTTATACTTATTCCCCACATGAACTAAAAGCTTTACTTAAGTTCTTTAACTAATTATCAAGATTTACAACTCCAAAAACACCACAAAACCAACTAATCTCTACAAACTCAACCAAACTTTAAACAAACAAGCATCATGCTTCCCATATATCATATCAATCATATTCATTCCTAATTACTCAAAACTAAAGCTAGGGTTTGGAGTTTATACCTTCCTTGGAGAGTGGAGAATCAAGAGAATGGCTTGGATTCACCCTTAAAGTCCTTATCCAAGCTTAAACTAAACAAAACTTCAAGAACAAAAATTTTAGTTCTTGAAAAACACTATTCACCATCTTCTTCCATGATTTATTTGAAGAGATTGTGAAGGAATTAGAAGCTTAAACTTATAGGACATCCATATCTATCTACAAGGAACCTTAGATAATTACCTCACTAATTAACAAGCCTTGGATCTTGAATTTTGGAAATTTCTTCTTTGAAAAATAGGAAAAGCCGAGAGCAAGGTGGGAGAGATGAATGATTTTTGTGTTTGCTTTGTTTTTGTTTTGGTTGGTTGATTTTTTTTTTATTTGTTTTGGTTAATTACCTTATTAACCTTGTCTTTGTGTTGTTATAAACTAACCACATCTCCTTCCCCTTATGTCATGCTTATGTCATGCTCATGATGTCATCCTCCCCTCTTTGTCCTCTTCTCATTGGTTGGGTGACATCATCCCCTCTAATCTCTTTGATTAACTTCCTAATTGTTTGCCTAATGACCGCTGATTTGTTATACGGTTCGCTTAACTTTCGTTCTCGTTTTCGTTTGAGGGATCATACCCGGGATCTTATTACTTGGGTTTCCTTAACCTTTCTCAATACATTATATTCCTTTTATGATCCTCTCTTATAATCCTTTAATTTAAATCCTTTTTATCCTGTTACCTTATACTCAATTCTTTCCGTATCTAGTGGATTTCCGGGAAAAATCAAAGTGTTCGGAATTGGATTCTGACGATCTTTACATACACTTATATACCACATAGAGTACTAATAATATCCCAGAAGATCAATAACAGAACCCCTACATAGTGTGGCATGAAGAGTTTTCTCATTTAGCATAATCTGCAAAATCACTATTCATAAGGGTTTCAAAAATTTCCAAAATTTGGGGTTATTACAGTCTCCCCTCCTTAAAAGGATTCCGTCCCGGAATCAGATAAAAATGAATAGGGATACTCTCTTAGCATTGCACTTTCTAACTCTCGAGTAAATTTTCCCACATTGTGGTTCTTTCATCAAACTCTGAATAGTTTGATAACCCTTCTCCTAAGCACTTGTTCCTTTTTACTCTATAACCCTTCATGGTTGCTCTATATAGGTTACGTCGGGTTGCATGTCTATGCGCTCATATGCCCCTATTTATCTGGCATCCGAATTATACTTACTTAACATTGATACGTGGAACACGTTATGACTTGCTACATGTTCAGGGGTAGGGCTAGCTCATATGCTAACTTCCTAAAACGTCTTAATATATCCAAGGGTCCAACAAATTGTAGACTTAGCTTTCCTTTCTTTCCGAACCTCATCAATCCTTTCCAAGGGATACCTATAACATAACTAGGTCCCCTATTTCATACTCTTTATCCTTTTGAGTCAAATCAGCATACCTCATATGTCCATCTTGGGTTACTACCAGCCGTCCTCTGATTAGATCTATTATATCCCTGGTCCTTTGGACTACTGCGGGTCCGAGCATCTTGCGCTCTACAACTTCATCCTAACATAAGGGAGATCGACATTGTCTTCCCTCAAGGATCTCATAAGGCGATATCTCAATACTGACATATGATCTATTGTCGTAAGAAAACTCAATCTGTGTTAAGTGATCATTCCAATTTCTTTCAAGTCTATTGCACAGACTCTCATTATAGCTTTTAGCATTAGAGCTTTTGCTTCTCAATACCCATTCTTTTCCAGTTCGTAATCGCTACTACCTTCCGTTCCTAATATTATACTGGTTATACTTTTGCTCGTTAGCGTTCTATAACCTTTTAATAACCACGTCAACCTTAGTATCACGAATGTGTTAGATTCGGAATACCGCCGTACTGATACTACTCCTTTCTAGCTGCTTCTATCTTTGAAAGTTTGATCCATCATGTAGAAGTAAAAGAATTCATTGAGAGATCACTATGATCATGAACACTTGTTACATTGCATAGTTAGTACAGAAGGTGGCCAGCCTTTAGTACTTGACAAGCAATTAAACAATAGCTGGTATCCTACTAGGCTTCTATCACACAGATAGATAGTCATTCGGCAATACCTCCCCTTCTGGAAGGGTTGTTCTTCTCAGCTTATACAAAATGAAAAGAAGAGAAAAGAACGAATTGAAGAGAATTGTATATATGAAAAAAATATACTGCCACAAAATATCTGGCTTGGAACCTACCTCTGAATTATAGAGGTTTGTCATAGGAGAACAAAACATATGTGTATATATATCAACATCAAGTATTATCGCATCGTATTTCACATGCCTACATATTTTTGCCATTCCGTCCATCATTCCATGGACCCATGCTCTTCCTCGAGCTTATACACAATCACCTTTGAAACTCCCTCGATAACGAAAATCGAATCTGGGATCTCATTCTAGACATCATCGTTACTAGCATTCTATGCTTGCACCGCAACCTTCCTCATATAGTAATACGACTCTCTTTTCATAAGAGGGAATAAATATTCAATAGGTAGATACTCTACTTAAATTTTTTTTTTCTATCAAAGATAACTTATACATCAATACAACCCGATTAGTGGTACTCAATCTCAACATTCATTCCAATACAACTCTCACGGTTGTAATCAGCTCATTACTCGCAGAATCATTGTTGCATTACTATGGTCCACCACTGACCTACTGTCGTCATTCACTTTCCATGAAATCTTAATATCTAACCATACGGAGTCCATACATGTCGTATAGAATTCTCCTAAGGAGGTAACATAATTTCCATTCATGATTCATGAAGAACACTCTAGATCCTGATATACATACATGACATGAAGCAGATAAAATTGCAGAAGAGTTTCAGTCAAAGCAACGATAGCAGGTGAATATCATTCTTAATCGTATGCCTTAAATAGAAGACTTAACTCAAGGTTCGTTTAGTCCTTTTTGAAATATGGTCCTAACTTATCTCAAGATAGTATCTTCTGAGATAGATAGCCCGCTCATGGCGATTACACGAATTAAACCTTTACCAACTACCATTACGGTTGGGTATTGCACAGTCATCAGAAGGAATGTCAATCTTCCAAACCCTAATACAACCTTCATAGCTTTAACCATCATCACTGTATTCCTTTGGCACAGGCGCCTATAATTATCCTCTTACCTTTAAAGTGTCGGCCACCTCTTTGGCCTTTCCTGATAGTAAAATTTCCTTACAGTCAATGTCATTTTAACCACCTCCAAATAAATTTTCTACCTCATTTCAATCACAGCTTATGTGAAGATGTTTTCCTTAAAATCTGATGAGTAAATAAAAAAAAATATCACCATTTTTCCATAAGTTATTGCCTCAGTCTTTAGAGATTAATCACTGTCACGACTGACTCTCAATCATACTTAGAACATCTTTTATCTTAAGTCCTAATTGCCCTGAACAATTTCGACCATTACTGGTTCGATCCATACTTTCTCGTGGTTTAACACGTGCCCCACTTGGCAACATTATAATTACGTCATATTTCCTTTATCAACATTTCTATTCTTGAGAATTTTGAATATCACCTTTCTCCTTGTAAAACCTCTAAGGTTATCCTTGAATCGTTCCTCCTGTATTCCCTAGATACAGGGCATATCAAGATACCATTTATTAACACCAGAATCATTGTCTATATACTTCTGAAAAAAAATTCTCCACTGATTCTTAAAGGTTGTTATTACCTTAATCCTTTCCAATTCATACTGGCAAAACTCATACTATCCCTATTAAGGGTGAAATGCCAACCTTTAGGCATTCCCCTAGGATTCATTTTAAGTTACCGATGTTCTATCCTTAATTCCACCTTTAAAAAGGTACATGCATCCTTCCATGGATAAATTAAGTCATATATCCCTGAAAAGGGTGTCGTATTCAATCATTCCCACCTCGATAGTATATGCCTAATTTTCACAATAACATCTGTATTCAAAATGAGGTCAATCGATATGGCCTCCAAAAGATAACAACGGTTATCCGCTTTTCTTGCCTAATTTGGTAACGATAACAAGGATGTTCTGGAAGATATTGGTCGTGTTCAACGTGAACCCCTTCTTAATAATTCCTTATTTACTTTTGTTGTTTATCTCAACAGTCACCTCAATGTTGGGATATCTTTCATACATGGCGTCTCCCTTTCTGGGTATCAAGCCACCGGTCTTACACTTCACATTCTTGAAGGTCACTTCCTTCATCCAATTTTTTTTCTAATTTCTTACTTTCTTGTCTCCTCAGTCTATCCTCATCTCATTATTTATCCTTTGAACTATCTCAAGGTTTCCTCGAATCCTCCCAACTTACAGGGGATAAAATATATGTATCTCTTATTCCTTTAATCATCAACTTTAACTCATGGTGAATCACCCTCATCCTGACGAGTACATACATTTCTATTTCTATTGCTACGAGTCTTTAGGGTTTCCTCATACCCAACTCCCTTATCATTTCTCAAACTCTATTGCCTTTCTATTCCTTTCCACTTCAGTTTCTTTTTATTTTCCTTTCTCTTATCCTTATTTCATGAACCAACACAACATAAGTATTGATCTCAAACATCCCGTCATTCTGGATTCGTGTCCTCAGAACGAATCTTGACAACTTTTACAACTTAGATTCATAATTCATCATACTCATCCGCTTTTGTTCTAGCTCCAAAGCTTTTACACTATCTCCTTATCTTTGGGAATTACTTTCCCGAAAACAATTGACTGAACTTAAATCAGTTTATTATAATCTCTTGCTTCGTGCCTTCCTTGGCCTTTCACCAGCGGGTGGTCTCTCTCTTAGGAGGGTAAGTGACAAAAACAGTCTTTTGTGATTCGTCAATCATTCAGAATTTCAAATGATTCCTCTATTTCCTTTAGCCAGGCTCTTGCCTCGACTAGGTCAACCTGTTCCTTGGAACTCTGAGAGCTTAGAGACTTAAAGGTCCTGAAAGAATTTCCTACCGCATTGTTTCCTCAAGGTGGTGGTTGGGGATAATAGTCTAAGTTCTGTCTAGACAGGTCCATAAATTTCCGTATAAGAGTACCGTCTCGGGTCTCCTTTCCTTACTCAACTTTCTGTTTCCTTAGTATGAAATGTTTTAACCTTCTCCCATAATCGGGGTTATCTTATACATTAAAAACCTTATTTTCCACTCTATTATGTTATGGGTTCTTTCTTTCTTGATGGCAACCTCCCTGACTATCACATTTAGGGTTTGCCCTAAATCTAATTCCTCAAACTATGGCTCTCATCTAAGTTCTCATCCTTAAGCTCTTGAACTTTTGGAACCCAATTTCTGTAGGAACACCTCACTATCCCCTTATCATCTTTCTCGGTATGGATCTCTTCTCCAGTCATTGACTCTCTGCCTTCATTCATCACTTTTTCTGGCACAATATGTTCTTTTCCAAAAATTCGGTCTGTATTGCAATCTCAAACAGCTTTTCGGTACCGGCTCCGGTTACCTTCACTTCTATTTCCATTTTCTCAAAATCTCTTATAAACTCTCCCAAAGACATTATTATCTTGAGTCTCTCCTTTTTACTAAGGGCATCAGCCACCACATTGGCTTTCCCTGAATGATAAAGAATCTCCCAATCATAATTCTTGATTAGCTCTAACCACCTCATTTGGCGCATGTTGAGCTCTTTCTGCGTGAAAATGTACTAGAGCACTTATGGCTTGTGTAAATCTCGCACTTTTCTCCATACCAGTAGTGCCTCCCATCTTTAGGGCAAAACTATTGCCACGAGCCCAAGCTCATGGGTGGGGATATCGAATTTTATATTCCCTTAATTGTCTTGACGCGTACGCGATTACCTTGCTGTGTTGTATAAGAAGCACCCTAATTCCTTATGCGAAGCGTCACTACACTTCACAAAATCTCATTTTCCATCCGGCAACGCCAACATAGGGAACGTCACCAACCTTTGCTTCGGTTCTTAAAAGTTGTTCTCGCATTTCTCTGTCCATTCGAACTTCTCAGTCTTACGAGTAAGCCGCGTTAAAGGGGCTACTATCTTTACAAACTTGAACGAACCTCTGGTAGTGACCGGCCAATCCTACCTCTGGGAGTTGCCCTAACCATGGTCATCGATTCCTCAGTGGTCCTTTATTCATTCTTGTCAGGATCCTTCACGGGATCCTCCTCAGCAACAATCCCTTCTAGGACAACATCCTCAACCGCTACATCCTCAATATCAACATCATCCGGTCCTGCGTTAGGACGCTCTATCGGATCCACAATCCGATCTCCAATTAGTAATAAAACATCATCGCACTGTTGCTCCTCAACCTCAGGGTTCGGAGTCCCGCTACCATATACGATAACGAACTACGCTTCTATCACGATATTTATAAGGGTTCCCATAAGGGTTTTAACTGTCAGTACTACGTTAGGTAGTCCGACTATGAACTTGGCAAGAGTTCTTATTATCTTAGTGAACTTATTATTTTAACGTCATATCATCTCTGAGGTTTATAACGCTTAGCTCTGATACCATTTCTGTAACACCCCAAAATTCGGGGTCGGGGATCCGGGTTGTCACAAGTTCCATTTCCCTTAATAACACCCAATCTTAATAAATAATCAACTACTCTGTACTGTGACCCCACAATAAACACACACATCACAAGTTATAGTCTCAGAGATGAATATCCAAAAATAATCACAAGTCATTTTATTCCACCAATTATATGCCAATACACCTTAAACAGGTTTCTGAATAAATTTACCTTTCTTTGCCATTATTACAATTGATAAAGATACATAAGTCTGGTACATCAAAAGTTGAAAGCCTAGCCTATTGGTAGCTCCTACCTCAGCTACAGCGACATCAACGCCTATAGGAAACTGCGGAACGTTTCCTATCCGCTCGCGAATTGGGAGCTTGGTCCTGTTCATCTTGTCTATCTGATGTTATGTGATGAAAGAAGAAAGCAAGGGTGAGCAGCAAGCCCACCAAAATAATATGTATAATGATTAACAATATATGAGCCTTCTCATAGTACTCATGAAAGTCTTGGTCAAAAGAAATGAACCAAGTTGATAACTGTATAAAAATATCGTTGCAAGGTGATCTCATATATCTAACCTTGTCTCAACGTTTTTCTGAAAATCTTTGTCATGCATAAGATAATCATTTACTAGATATAAGTTTAAAAGATGAAGTTACAAGATACTCCAATATAATTATATCTTTTCCAAATACTACTTGAACTACCACCGTTCAAGTTATAATTAGTTTCAAAAGTTCATCACATAGATGAGACTACAAGACCAGATTTGAATAGATTAAATCTTTAAAATATCATCAAAATAAAATGAAGTTACGAGATACTTCATTTGATGCAAACATCATTTTGAAAACTTGACCCTGCCAACACTCAACAATCGCCCAACCGTAGCCTTTCTATCGAAGTGCTCTGGGTAGTGTTGCAGAAATATCCAATTGGATGATGAACTCATTACGGGAGTTTACTGCGCCAGGAAGACCACTTACGATGATCAGTCGTAGTAGTACAACCCCACCATTTTCTACATGTAGTGGAGAACCTGTCGGATTTACTTGTCAACCGAACACTGAACTCCTAAGGAATGGACCGCCTTAGCGGAACTTCCAGGCCATTTGGGCCAATATAATAAGGCTGGGCCAGCGCTACTCGACCACTTACGCCACTCCTAGTTCAGATAAAATCCATGACTCTGAAATGTAAAGCTCGTCCCCACTTTCCCCAAGTAGAAACTTGTTGATACGGCTCCACCAAGAAGTCGTATCTAGTTGGAAAGGAAAACTCACCGATATTTCCCAGGCGATGCCTGTTAATGGATTAACTTGTTCCAAGAATTTTACTTCCCGAGTGTTGGGTAAGTAATCAAAATTCTTTTATCAAGACAGCAACCTTGTTGCGAATATAAAACACACCACAGAGCCGGATCCCTCAGGTTTTGAGCGAGTATTTAAATCCCCTTCAAAAGAAGGATCTTAAATATATAAAAATGAGTTTTGGGATCCGCTCTAACTTTTAAAATCATTTTGAAGACTCGAAAACATTTTTAAGAATGTTTGGAGTGATGCTGATTTAACAAAATAAATCAGTCCCAATATATTAGAAAATATCTGAATATTATTATTTAAATAATATTCCCATAAAGAATAATCTTTATAAAATAATTGAAGTAGAAGTTTTAAACTTATACTTGAAATGAATATTAAATAACCAAAGATATACCTATACGAAAGTACTATCTTTATTTGAATAATCAAAAGTGAGTTTGATTATCGACACCTTATTCTTTAATAAAAATAAAGAATATATCTCAGCAAATAATCAGAGTCATAGATCCTCAAATGAATATTTAAATAATATTCAATAAATAAAATAAGCTGAGTCATAAGCCCTCGAATGAATATTCGAAATAATATTCAATAAATAAATAAACTGAGTCATAAGCCCTCGAATGAATATTCGAAATAATATTCAATAAATAAATAAGCTGAGTCATAAGCCCTCGAATGAATATTCGAAATAATATTCATTAAATAATATAAAGTTATCGAATAAACCTTATTCGATTAATAGTTTTGAAAACTATAACCATATATATATAAATATATATATATATATATAATCAACTCGGGATCCTCGACTCCCGGTTTTAGAAAATGTTTTCACCTTTGGGTCCCTATACTAAGGGTATATGCAAATTACCGCTATTCTCGTATTATCAACTGAACCAACAGATATATATGGCAAGGATACGAAATAGGCATGCATATATATACCATATCAGCATGCTTCAATATATCGCAAAATTTGCTAATTAACCAACATGCATCTATCACAAGATAATGCATATACATATATACATCACAACAACAGTATAACGGGTAGAAAACTTGCCTGAGTGCTCCCGGATAGGCTTAAGCTTAGAGTGGGTCCGATAACCTATGAACAACAACATAAGTTGGAATTAAACCCCGGTCGCTTAAGAAACTAGACTTTAACCATTTAGAGTCCTAACGTTCGCTTTCGCGCTTAATGATTTACTTAAGTCGCTCGAGTACCCGTGGCTCCACCATTTTTTATAAATTTACCATTACGAGTTTTAAGGCGATTCTTTCGCAAATGTCTTACCAACTGCCTATTACACCTTACATAAATGTTTCTTACCCCAATTAGTCATTTAAGGTCCTTTACCAAGGTTTCAAAGTAAGGCGAGGGGTAATGATTCGTTCGCGAAATGTCGTTACTTAAAACGGCCGTTTCTCCTAAACCGTACATCGGAATCAAACGAACTACATATCAAAACGAAGCTCGTAACATGAACTATCTAAACATGGCAATGGTAAAGACCTAACAGTGAGTTCAAGGGTTCTGATGTTAAGAACAAAAACAGTCTACGGTAAATCGGGCATTACGACGGCTATGTTTACGCAATTTCCCAAATTTATACCATTCCAAATCCACCACAATTCAACCCCAATTCACAACCAAATCAAAACTCCATCCATACTATATCATAACAGCCCCAACAACTCAACATTAACAATTTATACTTATTCCCCACATGAACTAAAAGCTTTACTTAAGTTCTTTAACTAATTATCAAGATTTACAACTCCAAAAACACCACAAAACCAACTAATCTCTACAAACTCAACCAAACTTTAAACAAACAAGCATCATGCTTCCCATATATCATATCAATCATATTCATTCCTAATTACTCAAAACTAAAGCTAGGGTTTGGAGTTTATACCTTCCTCGGAGAGTGGAGAATCAAGAGAATGGCTTGGAATCACCCTTAAAGTCCTTATCCAAGCTTAAACTAAACAAAACTTCAAGAACAAAAATTTTAGTTCTTGAAAAACACTATTCACCATCTTCTTCCATGATTTATTGGAAGAGATAGTGAAGGAATTAGAATCTTAAACTTATAGGACATCCATATCTATGTACAAGGAACCTTAGATAATTACCTCACTAATTAACAAGCCTTGGATCTTGAATTTTGGAAATTTCTTCTTTAAAAAATAGGAAAAGCCGAGAGCAAGGTGGGAGAGACGAATGATTTTTGTGTTTGCTTTGTTTTTGTTTTGGTTGGTTGATTTTCTTTTGATTTGTTTTGGTTAATTACCTTATTAACCTTGTCTTTGTGTGGTTATAAACTAACCACATCTCCTTCCCCTTATGTCATGCTTATGTCATGCTCATGATGTCATCCTCCCCTCTTTGTCCTCTTCTCATTGTTTGGGTGACATCATCCCCTCTAATCTCTTTGATTAACTTCCTAATTGTTTGCCTAATGACCGCTGATCTATTATACGGTTCGCTTAACTTTCGTTCTCGTTTGAGGGATC
Organism: Apium graveolens; assembly: GCF_009905375.1. Classification (NCBI taxonomy): domain Eukaryota; kingdom Viridiplantae; phylum Streptophyta; class Magnoliopsida; order Apiales; family Apiaceae; genus Apium; species Apium graveolens. The sequence continues at coordinate 233,588,476 of NC_133650.1, read as the reverse complement.
ATACCCGGGATCTTATTACTTGGGTTTCCTTAACCTTTCTCAATACATTTTATTCCTTTTATGATCCTCTCTTATAATCCTTTAATTTAAATCCTTTTTATCCTGTTACCTTATACTCAATTCTTTCCGTATCTAGTGGATTTCCGGGAAAAATCAAAGTGTTCAGAATCGGATTCTGACGATCTTTACATACACTTATATACCACATAGAGTACTAATAATATCCCAGAAGATCAATAACAGAACCCCTACATAGTGTGGCATGAAGAGTTTTCTCATTTAGCATAATCTGCAAAATCACTATTCATAAGGGTTTCAAAAATTTCCAAAAATTGGGGTTATTACACTTATTCAGTAAATATGTTGAGGTTTCTAATGCATAACCCCATAGGAATACTGAAAGATTCGCATAGCTCATCATGGACCGAACCATGTCTAACAAAGTTCGATTTCTCCTTTCACATACCCCATTCAACTATGGAGTATATGGAGGAGTCCACTGGGAGACTATACCATTTTCTTTGAGATAATCTATAAACTCTCCATTCAAGTATTCACCACCTCGATCTGATCGAAGAGTTATAATACTATGTTTGGTTTGTTTCTCCACTTCATGCTTATATTCTTTGAACTTTTCAAAGGCTTCAGACTTGTGTTTCATCAAATACACATATCTGAATCTGGATCGATCATCTATGAAAGTAATGAAGTATGAAAATCCACTCATGGCTTGCGTAGACATTGGTCCACATACATCTGTGTGTACCAATCCTAGCAAATCTGCAGCCCTCTCTCCATGTCCACTAAATGGAGATTTGGTCATTTTACCCAATAGACAAGACTCACATGTAGGATATGATTCAAAATCAAAGGGGTCAAGTAACCCTTCCTTATGTAATGTCCGCAGTCTATTTTCACTAATATGACCAAGTCTGCAGTGCCACAAGAAAGTGAGATTTTCATCATCCCTTTTTCTTTTATTTGCAATTCGTTGCAGGGACTAAGGAGAAGTAGGACTCTTGAGGAAGAGGAGGTGATTCTACGGATGGGAAATGGAGCAAGAGTTGCTGCTGAAGCTGTAGGATCATTTCATTTACATATGCCTACGGGCAAGACTATTGTTTTAAATAATTGTTATTTTGTTCCTTCGATTGTGAGGAATATTATTTCTATTCCCATGTTAGACTTGGATGGATTTTCGTTTGTTATTCAGAATAATAAATGTTCAATTCTTAGAGATAACGTTCTTTATGGAAGTGGTATTTTAAATAATGGTTTGTATGTATGTGACGTAGAGCATGATTTACTACAAATTGAACATACTAATAAAAGAAAAAGGGATGATGAAAATCTCACCTTTTTGTGGGACTGCAGACTTGGTCATATTAGTGAAAATAGACTGCGGGCATTGCATAAGGAAGGGTTACTTGACCCCTTTGATTTTGAATCATATCCTACATGCGAGTCTTGTCTATTGGGTAAAATGACCAAATCTCCATTTAGTGGACATGGAGAGAGGGCTGCAGATTTGCGAGGATTGGTACACACAGATGTATGTGGATCAATGTCTACGCAAGCCATGGGTGGATTTTCATACTTCATAACTTTCATAGATGATCGATCTAGATTCGGATATGTGTATTTGATGAAACACAAGTCTGAAGCCTTTGAAAAGTTCAAAGAATATAAGCATGAAGTGGAGAAACAAACCAAACATAGTATTATAACTCTTCGATCAGATTGAGGTGGTGAATACTTGAATGGAGAGTTTCTAGATTATCTCAAAGAAAATGGTATAGTCTCCCAGTGGACTCCTCCATATACTCCACAGTTGAATGGGGTATCTGTTAGGGCGAAATCACGCACTAATATTCACGCAAGTATACGCGTTCGCAAGTAATATAGAATACTTTCTAGTTCGTTCCCTCAGAGACTCAGACTAAGTTATTGTCTAATTAAACTCACTCACCAATGTATGATTACTTCTCAATGTTAAGATAATAACACTTAAAATTGTTGATTAAATATTAACTATAATTAACTACTTAATTAACCACTTAACTAACACTTCAATTTATCAATAATAAAATACTCATGAGATCACAACTTCATTATTACTTCCTTCTATAGCCATTGTTATTACCTTTAGCATGTGACAGTGATGACATTAATCGAATAACACGAAACTGATAAAAGCCAACTTTCATTGTACTAATACCATTCTACCAAACATCCACAATTAAGATAGAAGTTGAATAGTCATCAATTATGTTGAGTTCCTATATGTCTACAGAAATTGACAACACAATGATTTAAGCACAAGTTATCCCTTTTGATTACATAGGGCAAATAAAACAGTTAGAATTACCCACTAATCATGCACAACGTACATGAACCTATGCTAGCATGGCAAGTTCTAAATCTCAAGATCCACCGTCGATTCACAAGAGATTAACACCCTATCTTATATGTTCGCGACGCACATAAGACGAATACGCACAACCAATACTAGATATCATGCAATCATCACACACTAAAGTATTAAACAATTAGCTAAAGAATTCCATAATAAATCCGTTGCAACCCCATGATCATGATTAGCCCATAATATAACTTATCGCCATCATGGGTTCATATGAAATCATGATAAACAACACAAGAAAATAATAACTAAACTAATTATATTAAAACAGAGTACGTCACAAGAGTAAATAAGTCAAAGCAAGAAAACTAGCATCCAACGTTACAACGAAACAAGAATCACAAGAATATATGCTCCCTCCTTCGTTGCGGTGTGCTAAATCGGTCTTCTTCCTTATCTCCTTCGCTTCTTGCGCAAACACAATCTAAAACATAATCTCCTTCTTATTCTCTATGAAAACGTCTCAAATCTACTTATATAATAGTCCCATAAAACTCAGATTACATAGAAGTTGGAAGCCAAACAGAAGTAGAAGTCTAAAATAATTCAGCTTTTTCCCCGACCCTGCGCGGCCGCTCAGCATTTCTGCGCGGGCGCGCAATGCTGCTGCGCGGCCGCTCAGCATTGCTGCGCGGGCGCGCAGGACCCTACTGGAAAAATTCCAGGTTTGCTCCGTTTCTTCGCCGTAATCTGCCCGTTCTTTTCCTCTCTCAATGGTGAACACATGCCAAGGCTTATTCTTGATGATTCCTCCTCCGAAATGCAACTAATACCCTGAAATGCATAAACACTAGAAAAACGCATCAAATACACAAAATACTTGATTTCAAGACACCAATTTAAGCCATTTTAAGACGTTCTAAGTGGTATAAAATGCCACTTATCACACCCCCAAACTTAAATCGATGCTTGTCCTCAAGCGTCACAGACTCAAAACAAATAAAAATATGCATGAATGCAATCTATATGAAAATGCAACGATCCCCCTTACTACAATTAACCAACCAAATTGTCACGTCTCAACGAATGCAGTTAGACACTAAAGATCAATAAACTCATGCAAACGGACATACAGCCAGAAACGTGGTGTATGCAACTGCTTAACAGATATGCTTCGGAACTAGACCAATTACTATGACTAGACTATCCTCAAGGCAATCCTACGATTATACAAAGAATAAAAATTCTAGGCACAAAGTGATATACAACACTACAAGAACTCTGGAGCTTACTACGGAATTGTGCTTTTTATTTACAACTCAAATGCTTATTTGACCGTGCAATGAGTGAGGTCCACAAAAGACTTATACAATGGTATCCATGTAACGAGCGTTAGGTTAGCGGATCCCAGACTCTAAAAGCCTTAGGTCACTAGGCACAAAGTCCCCTAAGAACTTAATAACTCGAATACCAAAGAGCCCACTCTTGATCAATTATGCAAAATATATATATATATATATTTTCTTTTCTTTTCTGAGCAAGTGCGTTTCGCTCCATCTTGCTCAACCCTAAGCTACTCGCATAACATGCAAGCCGGCTACTAGCCATTTGACGCCTAGCCACAACTAGCAACAAATTCCATTTTTACTCCATTTTTTTTCTTTTTCATGCCTTTACCACTAAGAACCTATTATCAAATTCTAAGCATAATAAATAGATTATCCTCGAAAATAATCAGATCATAACAACAATCTAGCCCTTAAGCATTCTTTAAGACTTAGTGAAAATACAAGTGCTTCTAGCATGCATATCAACCTACACAACTTAATAACACTTTAATGCTATCACTACACTCGCATCAATATCACAACTCAGTCGATAAATCATTGCAAAAGGGATCATGGTATATGCATGAGCTATATGATATGACAAACAACTAAAGCTATAAAAAAACTATATGGCAAAAATTATGCAACTATATGAACTAACTATCATGAATATGCAGCTATATGACATACACAAAATATTCCTTAACTACCACCCCCAAACTTAAAATCTTCACTGTCCCCAGTGAAGGTAGTAGAAAGGAACACATGGTATACCTACTCGGAGTCATCATCATCATCACCCTCAGTGGGTGGAGTATCAGGCGGCGGGTATGCAGAGTCCTCACCAAAAACTGGCTACTGGATATCAGCTCCAAGGCCTCGAAAAGCAGTCCCTAACGCAAGGGTGAGCTCCTGAGCAAACCTGCTCTGCGTCTCATACATGGCATCCATCCGCCGTGAAAGCCTCCTATACTGGGCATCACCCATCCCAGCACCCTCCTGAGCTCTCGAAGAACCAGCCTCACCACGCCCTGGCCTAGCCATAGTAGCACCTCGTACTGGACGCCCTCCTGGAAGACGATTACCCAGCCCATGCTCCTCAGGCTCACCACCGGTCCACTCCTGCATCCCATTCAGAGTGCCAGAATCTATCGAAGCTGCTGGCAACTGTAACTGCTCATGAGCCAGCCAGTTCACTCCTACTGCTCGGCATAGCTTCGTAACCGTGGATGCATAAGGGATGTTCATATGCTTTGCTCCCCTCAAAAACTTCAGAATTCCTTGGTAGATAAACTCACCAAGGTCCACATAGTATTCCTCATTCAGAATTCCCCACAACAACTGTGCTCTCTCAACTGTGACCTCGTGTGCATGTGAAGAAGGCAAAATATTAGCACAGATAAATGCATTCCATGCACGGGCATACCTGTTCATGGCGATCGCCGAAAAGTGATGATACTCATTATTGGCTGGACTGCGGTTCCAAACTGTGCCCGGTCGACAGAGAGTCGCACAAATCAAATCCAAGTCAAAATCCTCAGCAGTCTTTTCATTCCAGTTCTCCTCCTCGGGCTTCCTCTCTCGATGTCCAATCACACGGCGAATCGCCGCAGGATGATAATCAACCGTCAGCCCACAAACTACAGAAAACCCATTCTTTTCAGCCTTCGCGTTCGCGTAGAACTCGCGAACCACACTCATCGGTACTGCTTCGGGTGACTCACAAAAAGCTATCCACCCCTTCTCTGCAATCATGGGTAATAACTCACCATCCCTCCCTGATGGTAAAAACCCCCTCTCCTTCAGAATCGGCTTCCCCAACAGCCTAGTGTACTCCTCCTCCGCAGCTCTGTCAGTTAACCGAGGCCTTGCAGCAGTACCCCTTGATGAATCAGCAGTAGGAACTGTGCTGCTGCTGTCAATAGTGCGTGCTCTCTTGGGTGCCATTGATTTGTGAATAAAAGTATGTAAGAACTAATTTTTGATGTTTATGAGAGGGTTTAAGTGTAGGAAGTTTGTGGGAGATATGTGGGATAAGTGTATGTATATATAGGGTGTGGAGTAGGTTAAATTAGATTAGGAGTGGGGTTGAGGGATAAAATCATGGGGTAATGGGAAAAGAATTCGTGGGTTTATGGGCTGTGATGGGTTTTTGTGTTTTTGTTTTTTTTTTTTCTGAACTGTAAAAAAAATTTCTGGAACTCGACCCATGCGCGGCCGCTCAGCATTTCTGCGCGGGCGCGCAGCAAGCTGCGCGGCCGCTCAGCATTTCTGCGCGGGCGCGCAGCAAGCTGCGCGGCCGCTCAGCATTTCTGCGCGGGCGCGCAGCAAGTTGCGCGGCCGCTCAGCATAGCTGCGCGGGCGCGCAGAGGGTCTCTGGAAAAAAAAATTTCAGCTCCTTTTTTCTGATTTTTTTGTGTTTTTGGATAGGTTATTAACTTCTAAGGGTTCCTGTAACAACAATTCATGGGTTGCCTCCCACGCAGCGCTTCTTTTTCGTCATTAGCTTGACGTTCCGTACCTTTCTCAAGTAGTCAACAAAATGGCACTAACCACCTCTCGGTTTGCCATGTCCCCATAGTAGTGCTTCAACCGCTGACCGTTAACCTTGAATGCTTGGTCCGAATCATTCTCAAAAATTTCCACCGCTCCATGTGGAAACACAGTTTTGACAATAAAAGGTCCAGACCACCTTGATTTCAACTTCCCAGGAAAAAGTCGGAGCCGAGAGTTGAATAACAGAACTTGTTGCCCTGGCACAAATAACTTAGGATGTAGCTTCCTATCGTGCCACCTCTTCACCTTTTCCTTATACATTTTGTTATTCTCGTACGCTTGAAGTCGAAATTCATCAAGTTCATTAATCTGAAGCATTCTTTTCTTACCAGCTGCATCTAAATCCAGGTTCAATTTCTTCAATGCCCAGTAGGCCTTATGCTCAAGCTCCACCGGTAGATGACATCCCTTACCGTACACCAACTGAAACGGTGACATCCCAAGTGGAGTTTTGAATGCTGTTCTGTAAGCCCAAACAGCTTCATCGAGCTTTAAAGACCAATCCTTCCTTGACGGACAAACAACCTTCTCTAGAATGCGCTTTATCTCTCTGTTAGACACTTCCGCTTGACCATTTGTTTGCGGATGATAGGCAGTAGCTACTCGATGATTCACATTATAACGCTGCATCATAGAAGTGAACTTACGGTTGCAAAAATGCGATCCTTCATCACTTATGATTACCCGAGGCATTCCAAACCTTGTAAAAATTTGCTTATGAAGAAAATTTAGCACTGCCTTTGCATCATTTGTCGGTAAAGCTTTAACTTCGACCCATTTTGAGACATAATCGACTGCAAGCAAGATGTACTGATTATTGCAAGACGAGATAAAAGGCCCCATGAAATCGATTCCCCACACATCAAAGACCTCGACTTCAAGCATCACATTTAATGGCATCTCATCCTTCCTTGACAAATTTCCCACTCTTTGGCAACGATCACACCTTAAAACAAACTGATGAGCATCCTTGAACAAAGTAGGCCAGAAAAAACCTGCTTGCAGAATACGAGCTGCCGTCTTCTCACCTCCATAGTGTCCACCATAAACCGTGGAATGGCAGTCTCGTAATATCCCCTCCGTCTCACAGAACGGGATACATCTCCTGATGATCTGGTCAGCTCCCTGTCTAAACAAATATGGTTCATCCCACATATACCACTTCACCTCATGCAGAAACTTCTTCTTTTGAGCGGATGTCAAATTAAGCGGCATTATATTGCTGACAAGATAGTTTACAATATCTGCAAACCATGGTTCTTCCTCCTGAATTGCAAACAACTGCTCATCCGGAAAAGATTCATTGATTAACGTCCTATCTTGTGAAGTAGAATCGGGATTCTCCAACCTAGAGAGATGGTCAGCTACTTGATTCTCAGTACCTTTTCTATCTTTGATCTCTAACTCAAATTCTTGAAGTAAAAGCACCCAACGAATGAGTCTCGGCTTCGAATCCTTCTTAAAAACCAGATAGCGAATAGCTGCATGATCAGTGAATACTGTTACTTTCGTACCAAGCAGATAAGATCAAAATTTCTCAAAGCCAAAGACTATAGCCAAAAGCTCCTTCTCAGTAGTGGTGTAGTTCAATTGGGCCCCATTTAAAGTCTTACTCGCATAGTAGACCACATGGAAGAGATTTTTCTTGCGCTGTCCCAGAACTGCACCTACCGCATAGTCACTCGCATCACACATCATCTCAAACGGTTCTGTCCAATCTGGTGCTGTAATAACTGGTGTCGTGATCAAACTCTCCTTGAGAGTCTCGAATGCTGCCAAACATTCATCATCAAATTTAAAAGGCACATCTTTCTCAAGTAAATTGCACAACGACTTAGATATCTTTGAAAAGTCCTTGATGAATCGCCGATAAAAACCCGCATGACCGAGAAAACTACGGATTCCTTTCACCGAATTAGGTGGGGGAAGATTTTCAATGACTCCCACCTTGGCCTTGTCCACCTCCAGACCTTTGCTAGAGACCTTATGCCCAAGGATAATGCCTTCAAGCACCATAAAATGACATTTCTCCCAATTAAGCACCAAATTAGTTTCCACGCATCTTTTGAGTACGGCGCGCAGATTATTCAAACATTCATCATATGAGTGTCCAAAGACGGAGAAGTCATCCATGAACACTTCGACGTTATTTCCAATCATGTCAGAGAATATAGCCATCATACATCTCTGAAAGGTGGTCGGGGCGCCACATAACCCAAACGAAACTCTTCGAAAAGCAAATGTGCCAAATGGACAAGTGAAGGTAGTCTTTTCCTGATCCTCTGGTGCAATACAAATCTGATTATACCCGGAATAACCATCCAGAAGACAAAAATACTCATGTCCCGCCAATCTGTCAAGCATTTGATCAATGAATGGGAGAGGGAAGTGATCCTTCCTTGTGGCTTTGTTCAATTTTCTATAATCCATGCATACTCTCCATCCTGTAACTGTTCGAGTAGGGATGAGCTCATTCTTTTCATTTGCGACCACAGTGATACCTCCTTTCTTAGGTACACATTGCACGGGGCTCACCCACGAGCTGTCAGAAATAGGATAAATGATGCTTGCATCTAGCCATTTCAGAATTTCTTTCTTCACCACCTCCTTCATGATCGGGTTCAGTCTTCGCTGCTGTTCCACAGTTGGCTTACTACCTTCCTCTAACAGAATTTTATGCATACAATATGAAGGACTTATTCCCTTGATGTCTGCTATGGTCCATCCTATAGCCGATTTGAATTCTCTCAAAATCCTTAAGAGCTTGTCTTCCTTACTACCTGAAAGGTCAGCTGAAATAATAACAGGTAACGTAGATGAATCACCTAAAAAAGCATACCTCAAGTGTTCAGGTAATGGTTTGAGCTCCAAGATAGGTGCTTCCTCTATTGATGGTTTGAGCTTCCCTTCAGCATTCTTAAGGTCAGAAGAACCAAGAGATTCAAATGGTATGTCGAGCTTTCGCTTCCATGGAGAAGCGTTCAGATATTGTAATTGCGCGTTGCTATCTTCATCATCGCTGTCAAAATCCCCCACTAAGGCCTTTTCCAATGCATCAGACATTAGCATGTGATCGAGTTCCGAAGTAACCGCAGAATCAATGACATCCACTTTTAAGCACTCCTCATCTTCTGTAGGGAATTTCATTGCCTTGAATACGTTGAAGGTCACATCCTGATCTTGGACCCGCATAGTAAGTTCCCCTTTTTGCACATCTATCAAGGTACGGCCAGTAGCCAAGAAAGGCCTCCCCAAGATTATGGGAATCTTCTTATCTTCCTCAAAATCCAGAATAACAAAATCAGCAGGAAAGAAGAGCTTATCCACCTTGACGAGCACATCCTCAACTATGCCCCTTGGGTAAGTAATGGAACGGTCAGCCAATTGTAGCGACATGTATGTGGGTTTTGGATCAGGCAGATCCAGCCTTTAAAGATCGACAACGGCATCAGATTAATGCTTGCTCCCAAATCACAAAGGCACTTGTCAAAAGTTAGATTGCCAATGGTGCAAGGAATGGTGAAGCTTCCTGGATCTTTCAGTTTTGGTGGTAACTTTTGCTGCAGAACAGCGCTGCATTCTTCCGTGAGAGCAACGGTTTCAAGGTCATTCAGTTTCATCTTCCTTGAAAGAATAGTCTTCATAAACTTCGCATAACTAGGCATTTGTTCCAGAGCCTCAGCGAAAGGTATATTGATGTGAAGTTTCTTGAACACCTCCAGAAACTTCCCGAACTGTCTATCCAGCTTTTATTGCTGCAATCTCTTAGGAAAAGGTGGTGGAGGATACAGCTGTTTCTCCCCTGTATTAGCCTCAGGCAGAGTGTGTTCAACAGTAGTCTTCTTTGTTTCCGCCACTTTCTCCTTTTGCTTAGATTCTTCATCTCTAACTTCAGCTTCGACTTCTTTTGCCTTTTCAGCATCAGCTACTTTTCCAGACCTTAAGGTAATAGCCTTGACTTGCTCTTTAGCTTCCTTCCTGCCTGGTACTTCCGTGTCACTGGGAAGAGTGCCAGGTTGACGATTGAGCACTGCATTGGCTAATTGACCAATTTGATTTTCCAAGGTCTTGATAGAAACCGCCTGACTTTTGCACAACAGCTTAAGTTCCTCAAAATCAGCACTAGTACGTGCAGCTGCACTTCCCTGTTGAGGATATGATTGTCTTGTAGCATACTGTTGTGGTTGCTGGAATCCAGGTGGGTTAAACTGTTTACTCACTCCTTGCTGATATGGTGGCTGAATAGCATTCTGATTATTTCCCCAGCTGAAATTTGGATGATTTCTGTTGTTAGGATGATAGGTCGCTGGCACAGGCTGCTGTTGTCACTGATAATTATTCACATACTGAACAGATTCGTTGACAAGAGAACACTGATACGTAGCATGAGAACCTGCACAAAGCTCACAAACCATAGCTATTTGATTAACTCTATACGTAGCCAAAAAATCAACCTTCATTGATAGCGCTTAGAGCTGGGCTGCAATAGCGGTGGCTGCATCAACTTCCAGAATACCTGCTACCTTGCCTGACGTCATCCTCTGAGTTGGGTTTTGATGCTCATTTGCAGCCATCGTCTCGATAAGATTGTACGCCTCAGTATAGCTTTTAGCCCATAAGGCGCCTCCAGCTGCTGCATCGAGCATGGGCCGAGATTGGGCCCCCAAACCATTATAAAAACCAGTGATTACCATCCAATCCGGCATTCCATGATGTGGGCATTTTCTCAACATTTCCTTGTAGCGTTCCCAAGCCTCGCACATAGATTCTGTAGGTTGCTGCGCAAACTGAGTAAGAGCACTCCTCATAGCAGCAGTCTTTGCCATTGGATAAAACTTCACCAGAAACTTTTGCGCAAGATCTTGCCACGTAGTGATGGACCCGGCTGGTTCAGAATGTAACCAGTCTTTAGCCTTATCCCTCAGTGAGAATGGGAAAAGCCTCAACTTGATAGCCTCATCAGTCACGCCATTATACTTAAAAGTGCTGCAGATCTCGACAAAATTCCTTATGTGCATGTTGGGGTCTTCAGTTGCCGCTCCTCCAAAAGAAACAGAATTCTGCACCATCTGAATAGTGCCCGGCTTGATCTCAAAGGTGTTAGCTTGAATAGCCGGATGAAGGATGCTTGACTGAATGTCATCAATTTTAGGCCGAGAAAAATCCATAAGAGCTGGATCAGCTTGAACAATACGATCTCCCATGTTTACTGGTTCTTTCTGCTCAGTTCCTGAATCCGAATCCTCAAAATCTAACTTCTTCGGAGTATCAAGAACTTCGTCTTTCTCTTCAGCTGTATCTAAGGTCCTCTTGCGAGCACGAGAACGAGTTTGCATAAACGCTTGCTAAAGTACCTGAAACACAACCGAAAAGAGTAAGTAACTACTATGTCCTAATCACTGAGTCCTAATGACCAATGATGGTAAGTACATAAACTAAACAAATACGCCGAGTCCCCGGCAGCGGCGCCAAAAACTTGTTAGGGCGAAATCACGCACTAATATTCACGCAAGTATACGCGTTCGCAAGTAATATAGAATACTTTCTAGTTCGTTCCCTCAGAGACTCAGACTAAGTTATTGTCTAATTAAACTCACTCACCAATGTATGATTACTTCTCAATGTTAAGATAATAACACTTAAAATTGTTGATTAAATATTAACTATAATTAACTACTTAATTAACCACTTAACTAACACTTCAATTTATCAATAATAAAACACTCATGAGATCACAACTTCATTATTACTTCCTTCTATAGCCATTGTTATTACCTTTAGCATGTGACAGTGATGACATTAATCGAATAACACGAAACTGATAAAAGCCAACTTTCATTGTACTAATACCATTCTACCAAACATCCACAATTAAGATAGAAGTCGAATAGTCATCAATTATGTTGAGTTCCTATATGTCTACAGAAATTGACAACACAACGATTTAAGCACAAGTTATCCCTTTTGATTACATAGGGCAAATAAAACTGTTAGAATTACCCACTAATCATGCACAACGTACATGAACCTATGCTAGCATGGCAAGTTCTAAATCTCAAGATCCATCGTCGCTTCACAAGAGATTAACACCCTATCTTATATGTTCGCGACGCACATAAGACGAATACGCACAACCAATACTAGATATCATGCAATCATCACACACTAAAGTATTAAACAATTAGCTAAAGAATTCCATAATAAATCCGTTGCAACCCCATGATCACGATTAGCCCATAATATAACTTATCGCCATCATGGGTTCATATGAAATCATGATAAACAACACAAGAAAATAATAACTAAACTAATTATATTAAAACAGAGTACGTCACAAGAGTAAATAAGTCAAAGCAAGAAAACTAGCATCCAACGTTACAACGAAACAAGAATCACAAGAATATATGCTCCCTCCTTCGTTGCGGTGTGCTAAATCGGTCTTCTTCCTTATCTCCTTCGCTTCTTGCGCAAACACAATCTAAAACATAATCTCATTCTTATTCTCTATGAAAACGTCTCAAATCTACTTATATAATAGTCCCATAAAACTCAGATTACATAGAAGTTGGAAGCCAAACAGAAGTAGAAGTCTAAAATAATTCAGCTTTTTCCCCGACCCTGCGCGGCCGCTCGGCATTTCTGCGCGGGCGCGCAAGGCTGCTGCGCGGCCGCTCAGCATTGCTGCGCGGGCGCACAGGACCCTACTGGAAAAATTCCAGGTTTGCTCCGTTTCTTCGCCGTAATCTGCCCGTTCTTTTCCTCTCTCAATGGTGAACACATGCCAAGGCTTATTCTTGATGATTCCTCCTCCGAAATGTAACTAATACCCTGAAATGCATAAATACTAGAAAAACGCATCAAATACACAAAATACTTGATTTCAAGACACCAATTTAAGCCATTTTAAGACGTTCTAAGTGGTATAAAATGCCACTTATCAGTATCTGAAAGGAGAAATCGAACTTTGTTAGACATGGTTTGGTCCATGATGAGCTATGCGAATCTTCCAGTATTCCTGTGGGGTTATGCATTGGAAACCTCAGCATATTTACTGAATAAGGTGCCTTCCAAATCTGTCCCTAAAACTCCATATGAGATATGGAAAGAAAGGAAACTGAGTCTTAAACACGTTAAGATTTGGGGATGTCCAGCTTATGTCAAGAAAGTTGACCCTGATAAGCTGGAATCTCGATCCGTAAAATGTAGTTTTGTGGGATATCCTAAAGAGACTTTAGGGTATTACTTTTACACTGATCATAGGGTGTTTGTCTCCAGACATGCTACCTTCTTGGAAAAGCAGTTTATCCATGAAGGAAATAGTGGGAGCAAAATTGAACTTGATGAAGTTCAAGAAGCACAAACTACTACGAATCAAGTGTAAACACTTGTTCAGACTGAACAACCTTCTGTGGAACAGCCCATTCGTAGGTCAGGGAGAGTGTCTCGCCAACCTGAGAAGTATTATGGCCTTGTCATTGAGAATGACAATAAGTTGTCAATCATTGATGATGACGACCCTATGACCTATAATGAGGCTATGAGATGTGTTTACTCAGAGAAATGGCAAAGTACCATGAAATCTGAAATAGAATCTATGTATACCAACCAAGTATGAACTTTGGTTGAAGCACCTGAGGGTGTGAAGCCTATTGAGTGCAAATGGGTATACAAAAGAAAGATTGGAGCAGATGGCCAGGTGGAGACCTATAAGGCCACGCTCGTGGCAAAATGATTCAGACAAAGACAAGGGATTGACTTTGATGAAACTTTTTCGCCTGTAGCCCTGTTAAAATCAATTCGGATTTTGCTTGCGATTGCTGCTTACTACGACTATGAGATCTGGCAAATGGACGTGAAAACGGCCTTCCTCAATGGGAAACTTGAAGAGGAAGTGTATATGACACAGCCAGAGGGTTTTCTTTCTAAGGGAAATGAACACCTGGTGCGTAAGCTGCTGCGAACCATATATGGTTTAAAGCAAGCTTCTCGTAGATGGAACATCCGTTTTGATGAGACAATCAAAGAGTTTGGTTTTATCAAAAACATAGATGAACCATGTGTCTACAAGAAGGTTAGTGGGAGCGCGGCAACATTTCTTGTATTGTATGTGGCTGACATACTTCTTATAGGAAATGATATACCTATGCTGCAATCAGTCAAAGTGTGGCTATCGAAGAACTTCACTATGAAGGACTTGGGAGAAGCATCCTACATTCTCGGTATGAAGATCTATAGAGATAGATCTAGAAGAATGATAGGTCTTACCCAGGGTACATACATCCATAAAGTGCTTAAAAGGTTTAGCATGGAAAACTCCAAAAGAGGTCTCATACCGATGAGCCATTGAGTGTCCCTTTCCGAAAAGATGTCTCCTAAGACACCTGAGGAAAGAGAGCGTATGAGTAAGATTCCTTATGCTTCAGCAATAGGATCTATCATGTACGCGATGTTATGTAGTAGGCCTGATGTTCCTTATTCAATCAGTGTGACGAGCAGATATCAGTCCAATCCAGAGAAGACCACTGGAAAGCAGTGAAGAACATCCTTAAGTACTTGCGAAGGACTAAGGATATTTTTATTGTTTTTGGTGGCGGATCTGAGTTGAAAATAGAGGGTTATACTGACTCTAGTTTTCTATCAGAAAGTGATGATAGCAAATCCATGTCAGGGTACGTGTTTACTCTGAACGGTGGTGCGATTAGTTGGAAGAGTTCCAAACAGTCTACAACGGCTGACTCCACAGCGGAAGCAGAATATATAGCTGTAAGTGAGGCTGCAAAAGAAGCCGTTTGGATGAGGAAATTTATTTCTGAGTTGGGAGTTGTTCCTAGCATTGAGGAGCCTATTGTGTTGTATTGTGATAACAACGCAGCAATAGCACAAGCCAAGGAACTTAGGTCTAATAAAAATTCCAAACATGTTTTGTGATGCTTTCATTTGATTAAGGAAATCATTGAAAGAGGAGATGTCAAGATTGAGAGAGTTGACACACATAACAACGTAGCAGACCCACTCACAAAGTCATTGTCTCAGATTCACTTTGATCGTCATAAAGAAAAGATGGGTATTAGATACCAGGGTGATTGGCTTTAGTTCAAGTGGGAGATTGAAAGTGTTTGTCCTAAATCCAATCATGTATGATGAGTTAGGAAGAACTTTCTTGTATTCCTATTTGATTTCATTTGAATTAATAAAAGACTTGTTATATTTTATGGGCTTTATCTATTTAAAGTGTATTAAATAAGATGTTCCATAGTTTAGAGTAAAGCTTCTAGAATTATAATGAGATTATAATAGTGAGATCTAGAAGACGACAACTCTGGACTTAAAACAGTTCCTGATCATAGGATAACTAATCGGATGTTAGTGGATCCGCAAAGATTGGTACATACTATGCTTGCTCCCTTCAGGAGGATGTCTGTTCTTATAGGCATTTGTGTGGTGACACTATAGCTGGTATGTAGGTGCTTATTAGGGAATAAGTTCACTGAACATGACTCGATAAGTTGAACAACTAATAGAGATTACTCACGTGTCAATAGTTATTCACTGAGTGATAGTTGTACAAGTGTCCTTAGACTTGAGATCGTTAAAGGTATCTTATATATAATGAACTGTGCTTTGGTTTAGTCCTTAGTCTCAAGGACATCCATTAGGTCTATTCTGGGCATAGGGATTTGTGTATAGAGATAGTTAACGTCAATAGAGGATCTACCCCTTCCAGTATAGGAAGAGAATATCCTATGTTATTCTTAGTATGCGAGTTCTGGAATCTCTGGCAGAGTGTATGAAATTAGAAAGGAGTTTCTAATTTGCATTAATATGAACTTTGCATTATGAATAAGAAATCATATGATTAAATTTGATAGGCTTGACACGAGATCCATGCCTTGTATTTATTCGGGATATTATAAGGGTAGAAGGAATTCATTGTACGGTAACTAGTCACTGACAGGTTCTTGATATTCTAAGTAGTGAATTCATATTATCTGGATAGTCGCGATATGTTGAGAAGCATCACTCACGATGTAGAATAAATATAATTAATCAGTTAATTATATTTAGTGAATTTTAGTATTCATGTAAATAATTAATAAAAGTTTATTATTATTTATTTCTACTACCGGCATAATATTGAACCTACAGGGTCACACCATAAAAGAATATTTTCTTTGATGAAATAATGAGAGAGAGAATTATTTTCTAAATAGTTAATAAAAAGAAATAATGATTAAAATAGTTTTAATTATTATTAAAGCATTTTATGAAGATAAAATGTGGGGGTTAATATATATAAAGATATATTATAAAACCCTGGGAGAGCCCTATAAATAGAATGAGATGACTCATTCTATTCACATAATTTTGGTTATATGAAAACCCTAGCCTCCATCTTCTTCCTCTCTCTCTCTCTCTCCCAAAAACTCCATTTTATAAAAGCTCGATTTTATAAAAGGTTCATCGAAGAGGATCGTTCTTGGTGGATACCGGTAGAGTGCTTCACATACTGAGGAACAACTGCTAGCACTCCAATTTTATAAAGCTTCGATTCACGAGGTATGGTTTCGATTCCTCAGTTTTTCCTTTTATACGTTTTTCTATATGTGCGGTATATGGTTTTTACGGAATAAATTATTATTTCACGTTTCCTCTCATCCGTAAATTCCATCATTGGCATCAGAGCTAGGTTCTGCATATAGAGATTCATATAAAAATTTCAGATTTTTTTATGCATATATGGATTTATAATGATTTTTACAAGTTTATTTGGATTTAATTATGAATTAATTCGAAATAATTTTTGCATGAGATTTTGACTACTGATCTGGGTTCTACAAGTGTTGTAGATTGTCTAGGTATTTTTTTCATAATTTTGTGATGTATAGATTATTTGTTTTGAATTTTTAAAAATTATTTTAATTAAAATTCATGGAATAATTATGCATGTGAATAATTATGATTAAAATTTGCACAAGGACCCATGGCTGATCTGGTATTTTTCTGCTACTCCCTGATTTAAGAAATCATATTATTTTGATTTTTATTAATTTATTAATTAAATGTTAATTAATTTATTAATAATAAAATTAAAATAATAAATTAATAAAGAGTTATTAAAGAAGGGAGTAAAAGGAAAGGGGGTTACATTTTTTTTTGTTTTGTAAACGGCTGGCAGACAAACGGGAAGGTGACAGAAAAAAAAAACTGTTGCGGCTCTGCCAGGCGCGTGCCTGCACGCGGGGAAGCGGTTTGTTGCGCATTCCGTAAATGCGTTACACACTGTTGCGCATTTACGGAATGCGTTACACGCGTAAATGGCTCAACAATGTTGTAACGCATTACGTACATGCGTTACAGCCCGTCTGTCCACATTAAATTTGATTTTTTGGGAGTTTCGTAAATCCGTTTTGGGCGTGCAATATATCGTTGGATTCGTTTTTCCGAGACGAATCTAATGGAGTGGTCAAATATTTTTTATATAAAAGTTTTGAACTGTTTATATTCTCGAAAGTGTTTTAAAGCATGTTTTTATTGTTTTAATTGCTTTTAAGTGCTATAATAAATCCATACATCATTATATCAATGTGTGACATGATATTGCTTGCATGCTTACTTGTTTATTTATTTTTATATATGAGATGTATGCCTATGTTTACCATGCGATGATAGATTTAGGTGAACTTAAATCAATATAAGGCGTGCTCTAGAAAATCTAGAATAGGAATCGTTTCTTGTCTTGACAATAATATTATGAATACAATCATGAGATTCTTGTGTTTATGAAACATGTAATTAAATATGAATTTTCAATTTTGAGAGAAAGGATGATTCTCTCAATAACAGATTTCTATCTGTAAGAAAGGGTTATTAAGTGACGCCTCTTGACAATGCTCCACCAGATCTGGGAATCATCTGATTATCGATTATTGAGTTGAAATATTTAATTTAAAAGGAAGAATCTCTTTATAATATGATTATGATTGTAACGTAATATAATCCCTCTAAAATTAAATAATATCAAGTAGTAATTGGCCAATGACACAACGGGCTTGTGTCGGTCATAGCCTTCCAACATGATAGAAAGTGGTTCTTATTTTTAAATCATTGTCATTTTGTGCTACAGCCGAGGGCTTTGATTTCGAAATAAGAAATACTTGTCTATTACATAGAGATGTGTACATTGAATTAGAATCTAAAGGTCGTTACGTGCTACAGTCGTGGGCCATTGGTGACTGATTCAATTGTACAAAATGTTGGGTTAGACTTGACTTAGAATATTGAGTTTGTCATACTACAGCCATGACTCAATTATTCAAGAGGCTAAAATTATATTAGGGAATAACATAAGATGTAATTGACAAGAGTTATCTTCCTATTGAACATCACATGATGTTTCGTGCTACCGCCGAGGTTGTGTAATGGAATATAGGATCCCTATTCCCATTAGCATTACGAATGCCTAATTTTCACTTAGGTGTTGTATAAATTAGATAAACTAGTGGGAGCCACTTATGAATAAAGACATGATTCATATAGTGTTTTGAAATAAAATTGAATATTTGCTAAGTGTTGTTATGTGTTTATCATTTACAGATTTACTATATTCGTTATGTCTTCTACACTATCACTCTGGAGAGATGCTCACAAGTTTCCTGGTCCTAATTTTGCTGACTGGCTTCGAAACTTGAGAATTGTTCTCAGGGTGGAGAAGCTGGAATATGTGATTGACTCACCTAAGCCTACTGAACCTGCTAACGATGCACATAATGATGAACATGTTGTGTATCGTAAATGGATAGATGATGCAAATGTTGCTCAATGCATCATGCTAGCTTCCATGAACATTGAGCTACAGAAGCAGCATGAGCATATGGATGCTCACACTATCCTTATGCATCTACAAGAGTTGTATGATGTGGCAGGGAGGACAGCTCGATATGAGATATCGAAGGAGCTGTTCGGTTGTAGGATGTCTGAGGGATCATCCGTGAATGACCATGTACTTAAGATGATCAATTTGATTGAACGTCTTGGACAACTTGGTTTTGCCATGGATGGGGAGCTGAGCCAAGACTTGGTCTTGCAATCACTTCCGAGTTCGTTTTCGCAGTTTATTGTGAACTTTCACATGAATAAGCTGGATGTCAGCCTGGCTGAACTCCACAACATGTTGAAGTCTGCGGAATCGAATTTCCCCCCTAAGAAGAGCTCTGTTTTTCTAATTGGTGAAGGTTCCAATCCTAAGAAAAGGAAGAAGAACCCTTCCAAGAAGAAGAAAGTAGGTGAGAAAAAGCCTGTTCCACCAAAAGCTGAAGACCTCAAGAGCAAAGCTGTTTGCTTTCACTGTAACAAGGTGGGGCACTGGAAGAGGAACTGCAAGGTTTAGCTTGCAGAATTAAAGAAGAAGAAGAAAGGTAGTGAGACTACCACTTCTGCTTCAGGTATGTTCATGATTGAAGTGAATATATCATTAAATCAAATTTCTACTTGGGTATTAGATACCGCCTGTGGTTCTCATATTTGCAATTCGTTGCAGGGACTAAGGAGAAGTAGGACTCTTGAGGAAGAGGAGGTGATTCTATGGATGGGAAATGGAGCAAGAGTTGCTGCTGAAGCTGTAGGATCATTTCATTTACATATGCCTACGGGCAAGACTATTGTTTTAAATAATTGTTATTTTGTTCCTTCGATTGTGAGGAATATTATTTCTATTCCCATGTTAGACTTGGATGGATTTTCGTTTGTTATTCAGAATAATAAATGTTCAATTCTTAGAGATAACGTTCTTTATGGAAGTGGTATTTTAAATAATGGTTTGTATGTATGTGACGTAGAGTATGATTTACTACAAATTGAACATACTAATAAAAGAAAAAGGGATGATGAAAATCTCACCTTTTTGTGGCACTGCAGACTTGGTCATATTAGTGAAAATAGACTGCAGACATTGCATAAGGAAGGGTTACTTGACCCCTTTGATTTTGAATCATATCCTACATGCGAGTCTTGTCTATTGGGTAAAATGACCAAATCTCCATTTAGTGGACATGGAGAGAGGGCTGCAGATTTGCTAGGATTGGTACACACAGATGTATGTGGACCAATGTCTACGCAAGCCATAGGTGGATTTTCATACTTCATTACTTTCATAGATGATCGATCTAGATTCGGATATGTGTATTTGATGAAACACAAGTCTGAAGCCTTTACAAAGTTTAAAGAATATAAGCATGAAGTGGAGAAACAAACCAAACATAGTATTATAACTCTTCGATCAGATCGAGGTGGTGAATACTTGAATGGAGAGTTTCTAGATTATCTCAAAGAAAATGGTATAGTCTCCCAGTGGACTCCTCCATATACTCCACAGTTGAATGGGGTATCTGAAAGGAGAAATCGAACTTTGTTAGAAATGGTTCGGTCCATGATGAGCTATGCGAATCTTCCAGTATTCCTGTGGGGTTATGCATTGGAAACCTCAGCATATTTACTGAATAAGGTGCCTTCCAAATCTGTCCCTAAAACTCCATATGAGATATGGAAAGAAAGGAAACTGAGTCTTAAACACGTTAAGATTTGGGGATGTCCAGCTTATGTCAAGAAAGTTGACCCTGATAAGCTGGAATCTCAATCCGTAAAATATAGTTTTGTGGGATATCCTAAAGAGACTTTAGGGTATTACTTTTACACCGATCATAAGGTGTTTGTCTCCAGACATGCTACCTTCTTGGAAAATCAGTTTATCGTTGAAGGAAACAGTGGGAGCAAAATTGAACTTGATGAAGTTCAAGAAGCACAAACTACTACAAATCAAGTGGAAACACCTGTTCAGACTGAACAACCTTCTGTAGAACAGCCCATTCGTAGGTCAGGGAAAGTGTCTCGCCAACCTGAGAGGTATTATGGCCTTGTCATTGAGAATGACAATAAGTTGTCAATCATTGATGATGACGACCCTATGACCTATAATGAGGCTATGAATAGTGTTGACTCAGAGAAATGGCAAAGTGCCATGAAATCCGAAATAGAATCTATGTATACCAACCAAGTATGGACTTTGGTTGAAGCGCCTGAGGGTGTGAATCCTATTGAGTGCAAATGGGTATACAAAAGAAAGATTGGAGCATATGGCCAGGTGGAGACCTATAAGGCCAGGCTCGTGGCAAAAGGATTCAGACAAAGACAAAGGATTGACTTTGATGAAACTTTTTTGCTTGTAGCCCTGTTAAAATCAATTCGGATTTTGCTTGCGATTGCTGCTTACTACGACTATGAGATCTGGCAAATGGACGTGAAAATGGCCTTCCTCAATGGGAAACTTGAAGAGGAAGTGTATATGACACAGCCAGAGGGTTTTCTTTCTAAGGGAAATGAACACCTAGTGTGTAAGCTGCTGCAAACCATATATGGTTTAAAGCAAGCTTCTCGTAGATGGAACATCCGTTTTGATGAGACAATCAAAGAGTTTGGTTTTATCAAAAACATAGATGAACCATGTGTCTACAAGAAGGTTACTGGGAGCGCGGTAACATTTTTTGTATTGTATGTGGATGACATACTTCTTATAGGAAATGATATACCGATGCTGCAATCAGTCAAAGTGTGGCTATCGAAGAACTTCACTATGAAGGACTTGGGAGAAGCATCCTACATTCTCGGTATGAAGATCTATAGAGATAGATCTAGAAGAATGATAGGTCTTACCCAGGGTACATACATCCAGAAAGTGCTTAAAAGGTTTAGCATGGAAAACTCCAAAAGAGGTCTCATATCGATGAGCCATGGAGTGTCCCTTTCCGGAAAGATGTCTCCTAAGACACCTAAGGAAAGAGAGCGTATGAGTAAGATTCCTTATGCTTCAGCAATAGGATCTATCATGTACGCGATGTTATGTACTAGGCCTGATGTTGCTTATTCAATCAGTGTGACGAGCAGATATCAGTCCAATCCAGGTGAAGACCACTGGAAAGCAGTGAAGAACATCCTTAAGTACTTGCGAAGGACTAAGGATATTTTTATTGTTTTTGGTGGCGGATCCGAGTTGAAAATAGAGGGTTATACGGACTCTAGTTTTCAATCAGAAAGTGATGATAGCAAATCCATGTCAGGGTACGTGTTTACTCTGAATGGTGGTGCGATTAGTTGGAAGAGTTCCAAACAGTCTACAACGGCTGACTCCACAGCGGAAGCAGAATATATAGCTGCAAGTGAGGCTGCAAAAGAAGCCGTTTGGATGAGGAAATTTGTTTCTGAGTTGGGAGTTGTTCCTAGCATTGAGGAGCCTATTGTGTTGTATTGTGATAACAACGCAGCAATAGCACAAGCCAAGGAACCTAGGTCTCATAAAAATTCCAAACATGTTTTGTGACGCTTTCATTTGATTAGGGAAATCATTGAAAGAGGAGATGTCAAGATTGAGAGAGTTGACACACATAACAACGTAGCAGACCCACTCACAAAGTCATTGTCTCAGATTCACTTTGATCGTCATAAAGAGAAGATGGGTATTAGATACCAGGGTGATTGGCTTTAGTTCAAGTGGGAGATTGAAAGTGTTTGTCCTAAATCCAATCATGTATGATGAGTTAAGAAGAACTTTCTTGTATTCCTATTTGATTTCATTTGAATTAATAAAAGACTTGTTATATTTTATGGGCTTTATCTATTTAAAGTGTATTAAATAAGATGTTCCATAGTTTAGAGTAAAGCTTCTAGAATTATAATGAGATTATAATAGTAAGATCTAGAAGACGACAACTCTGGACTTAAAACACTTCTTGATCATAGGATAACTAATCGGATGTTAAAGGATCCGCAAAGATTGGTACATACTATGCTTGCTCCCTTCAGGAGGATGTCTGTTCTCATAGGCATTTGTGTGGTGACACTATAGCTGGTATGTAGGTGCTTATTAGGGAATAAGTTCACTAAACATGACTCGATAAGTTGAACAACTAATGGAGATTACTCACGTGTCAATAGTTATTCACTGAGTGATAGTTGGTGATAGTTGTACAAGTGTCCTTAGACTTGAGATCGTTAAAGGTATCTTATATATAATGAACTGTGCTTTGGTTTAGTCCTTAGTCTCAAGGACATCCATTAGGTCTATTCTGGGCATAGGGATTTGTGTATAGAGATAGTTAATGTCAATAGAGGATCTACCCCTTCCGGTATAGGAAGAGAATATCCTATGTTATTCTTAGTATGCGAGTTCTGGAATCTCTGGCCAGAGTGTATGAAATTAGAAAGGAGTTTCTAATTTGCATTAATATGAACTTTGCATTATGAATAAGAAATCATATGATTAAATTTGATAGGCCTGACACGAGATCCATGCCTTGTATTTATTCGGGATATTATAAGGGTAGAAGGAATTCATTGTACGGTAACTAGTCACTGACAGGTTCTTGATATTCTAAGCAGTGAATTCATATTATCCGGATAGTCGCGATATGTTGAGAAGCATCACTCACGATGTAGAATAAATATAATTAATCAGTTAATTATATTTAGTGAATTTTAGTATTCATGTAAATAATTAATAAAAGTTTATTATTATTTATTTCTACTACCGGCATAATATTGAACCTACAGGGTCACACCATAAAAGAATATTTTCTTTGATGAAATAATGAGAGAGAGAATTATTTTCTAAATAGTTAAGAAAAATAAATAATGATTAAAATAGTTTTAATTATTATTAAAGCATTTTATGAAGATAAAATGTGGGGGTTAATATATATTAAGATATATTACAAAACCCTAGGAGAGCCCTATAAATAGAATGAGATGGCTCATTCTATTCACATAATTTTGGTTTTGTGAAAACCCTAGCCTCCATCTTCTTCCTCTCTCTCTCTCCCAAAAACTCCATTTTATAAAAGCTCGGTTTTATAAAAGGTTCATCGAAGAGGATCGTTCTTGGTGGATACCGGTAGAGTGCTTCACACACTGAGGAGCAACTGCTAGCACTCCAATTTTATAAAGCTTCGATTCACGAGGTATGGTTTCGATTCCTCAGTTTTTCCTTTTATTCTATATCGTGAGGGATACTTCCCAGCATATCGCGACTATCCGGATAATACGAATTCACTGCTTAGAATACCAAGAACCTATTCAGTGAGTAGTTACCGTACAATCAATTCCTTCTACCCTGCAATGTCACGATTAAATACAAGGCATGGAACTTGTGTCAAGCCTATCTTATTTAATCATTTGCTTTCCCATTCACTATGCTTAGTTCTATTTAATATAAATTAGAAACTCCTTTTTAATTTCATTCACTCTAGCTAGAGATTCCTGAACTAGCATAAGTGGATCAGCATTGAACATTCTCTTCCTTCACTAGAAGGGGTAGATCTTTTATTGATCATACACTATCTTCATGTACAAATTCCTATACCCAGTAGAGCCCTTATAATTGTCCCTGGAGACTAAGAACTAAACCAAAGCATAGTTCATTGTACACAAGATGACTATGATGACCTCAAGTCTAAGGATACTTGTACAACTATCACTATGTGAACAACTGCTGACACGTGAGTGAACTCCATCAGTTGTTCAGCTGTGTGAGTCATGTTCAGTGAACTTATTCTATAATAAGCACCTACATACTAGCTATAGTGTCACCACACAAATATCTATGAGAACAGACATCCTTCATAATGAAGCAAGCATAGTATGTACCGATCTTTGCGAATTACTAATTACTAGTTAGTAATCCTACGACCAGGAAATATTTAAGTTTAGAGTTATCATCTTTTAGGTCTCATTATTATGATCTCATCATAATTCATAAAAACCTTTACTCTAAACTATGGTATATCTTATTTAAACACTTAAATAGATAAAGCCCGCAATAAAACCAAAACAAGTCTTTTATTAATATCAATGAAATCAAAACAGATTACATAAAAGTTATTCCTAAATCATCATACATGATTGGACTTAGGACACATCTCTTTCAGGACTGAGGTCTACAATATGGAAACCAATAACTTCAGATTAAGCTTAAAAGAAAAAATTAAAAGACGAAGGACCGAGTACATGTCCTAGAACCGAGCGAACAAGGAAACGCCTGAAGTCGGATCTCGAAAAATATTCTAACAGACAAGTTTCCCGAAGGAAGTTCTTGCCCCTAGAAACCCTTCGTCTGCCATCTTTAAACTCTAGAAAAAAGAGCAACACACCCTAGGTCGGCTCCCGAAAGATGTTCTACAGTCAAGAACCCCCTGAAGAGAGTTCTTGACTAAAGAACACCTCGCATGCCCTCTTTAAACCCATCCGGTGCCCTTAAAAAAGAAAAACCCAGGAAAAAACCACCAACTACACATAAGTAGCATCCCAAACAAAAAAAAACAACACATAAATAGAAAACCAAGCCCAGAAAATCACCACTGGACTTGCATGCAAAATAACAAAACTCACTAAACTTGCATGAAAATGTAAAATGCACGAAAAGGAAAAAGGAGACTTACTGATTTGAAGATGTTGTTGGATTGAAATGGGATGATCGGGAAATGTGGAGTTGTTGCTACCCGTGATTGAAAAGCTTGAAAGGAACTGCGGTGGTTTGTGTTTAGTTGTCGGAAATTGATAAAAGGAAAACTAAGTATACTATGACCCTTTATATAGGCGCCCAAAAATGAGTTTAGGTGCCAAAAGGGGCGACGTTTGGGGCACTTTGAAATGGACGTCCCAGATTGAAACGGTTGAGATTCAACGGCTGAGATTAATTCATGAAACGACGTGCCAATAGCTGTCACATTAATGCACCCACAAACTTGCCACGTGTACGAACAAAGATCGAGGTAAAATCGAAGCAACCACCCTAGGGTTTCCTCACCCCAAAATGGGCCCTGACTGATGTCCATCGGACCAACCGAAGGCCCAGTCGAAGGACAAGGACATGTTAGTCATAGACCCAATACGGCCCACCGACCGAATGCCCATTAGATGACCATACTACTGGGTCGAAGGCCCAACAAGCCCAGAAACCGAAGGCCCGCAGAGAGCCACAGGCCGAGGCCCAACTTTCCCCCAACCGTTGGGATCAGACAATCATAACACCCACTTTCTCCTCATCTCCATTAATAAGGTGTAACAGATGAACATTAATGGGAAAATCGGGTATAAAACCCCTTGGAAAGTAAAAAATAAGGACACTTTCTCATTCTCTCAAACACTCTCTACTTTTCTTGTATCTCTCTACCCACTTTACAAACAGATTATTATTCTCACACCGGAGGTGAATCGGGAAGACAATCCCTCACATTTTCTTCCCTTTCAGGTCGCGGTCGAAAACAGTTTTTAAATGACCGAAACCTATTCATTCATTCCAAAGGAATATGGGCGTAACAGTTATCACGAGCGAACTGGATAGAGCCAAACTCCACCATATTGTCAGTCTCTGTAATCACATTCAGAGCTCCTTCAATATAAGTCCTTCCGAGACGCACCACCATCTCTATTCATATTACTCCACAAATATTTTTACAAACTTTGTAGATATGAAGGGGTTATTGTCAACATAAGTCATTATGTGTTTGCTGGTTTTGTTTAGAAGGGTGATGGCTTTATTTGTATATTTTTCGAAACAAAATGAGCAGAACAAATTATTTTTAAAAAAATAGGAACTTAAATATCGACATAATATGCATGTTACATGTTTTACATACATATTTATAGATTTTTCTTTTTGTGGACAAAGGTTCTTTCATTGATCAATCTCATCTCATCCCAATAGAGACTGGGAGCATTTATTGTTAGTAAACTGAAAAAATAAAAACTCTATTTTTGCGTATCTGTGATTAAAATATTCGAAAAATGAATATGGTGGATATTTAAAATAAAAAAGAAATCTTTTTGATTTTCTCAATGTGTTATTTTTCATGTCCATGTATACTGAAGAGTAATCCTAAATATCCAAGTAACGTGTTATTTTATTCGTGAAACTCATATTAATGCACGAAAAATCCATTTTATTAATGAAAAATACTCACTAACTCACATTTGAGAACGATTTCGTAAATATTTTTGGGAACCCTAGGATTTCTCTGAAATATAATTTATGTTTTAGTTAAAGACAACAAAATTGCTAACAGAATAAAGACTCGAAATTTAAGTAACGTGTCTTCTTTCTTTGGCAACGGCAAAAACGGAGTAACCAAGTAAGATCTGTCCGTAACTCATCCAGGAGTTTTGTAGCACAATATTTTCCTCTTAACTTGAATTATGTTTCGTAAATAACTGCTACATTTATCAGATATAATCTTCTACCTTCTTCTGGTTTATCGATCCAGGAGAGATTATTAACTCAAACGGAGGGATTTAGATTTATATCCTGTATTATCTAATGTTTGTTTTTAGATCAAACAATCTATCCCTCCTTTATTTAACATTGTGCTTCTGTTTCTTCATTTCTTCAACCTTTGTCAGCTTCTCCCATGGAGCTTCTCATGTCCAGCCTACACATATTTCAGGTTCATACTTAATTTACGTAATCATTTTTTCGATGTTATAGGATGCACATTGAATTTAATCAGTGGATGTCCTAATGTATATGCATGCATTGATGTTGATAGATGGAAGAGAGATCAGTAATGGTGTTGATGGCCGAAGGATCGTAGCCGAAACCAATGGTACCTCTGCCCCCTCCCCCAACAACGCATCGACTAAATTGGTATTGGCAGCAAAGAGAACTCATAGAAGAGACCCCTCTGATGGCTTCAATTATTACAGTGGTGGCTGGAATTTCTCTGATCCTCATTACGTGTATGTGAGTCACCTTTCTCATGTTTGTTTCATTTTTCTTTTTTATCCTTTTGTTTTCTGCAAACAAATTATGATTTTCCTGGTTCCCCTAAGAATGGTCTCCGGGTTCCTGACAAGCGTTCGTTTTTAATCTGCACATAATAATGTTATATGATGTCAGATTGCATTTACGTGATGATGAGTTTCCGTTACATGCAAATACGTACAGATGTTGTTTTGATCACGCTATTGTTACCATCCAAAATTTTGATTTGTCTCCCATAGTTTGTTACAAATGCAACTCTACTTACAATCGTAAAGCAAGGAACCGGATTTAGATTAGCAAGTTGGCATTTTTAAATCACTAAACTTATAGTATTATCACGCATCGCCCGAGTAAACCACCATAACAATAGCAGTGAGCTACACAATTCAATTTCGCATTAGCACTTCCCCACAAGTAGACCAGTCACCATGTCAATCGCATTAAGCTGCACAATTTCGTTTTACTTGTATAACTGCATAAGCAGACCACCGTAGCAGTCGCAATGCATGGGCACAACTTCATTGGGAGCCATCAGCCATGACATATCTTACCAAAGAGAAACAAACAACCTGAAGTGTCTATAATTTGATGATACTAAAGATGTCCAAAGTTTGAGAGTTGGTAAAATCCACTCAAAAGGATCATGCTCTGTAAATATAAACTACTAAATTAGGTAACAAAATTAAATGAAGCGATAAACAAACTAATATGATTAAGAATTAAGATATAACTTTGTGTTTCTCGGATTCTCCTCTATACATTTTGTAATTGCACTTACTATATTTTCTTTAGCTGTATCTCAATTTGATTAATTGAATGAATGTCTTGATTGCAGTCGGTTGGTTTTTCGGCAGCTCCACCTATTATAGTTGGTGGAATATGGTTTGTACTATTTGGGCTATGGCTCCTGTTCATGATCATCCGTCATTGTTGCTGCTGTTGCTGCAGCTGTTGTCGTTCCAGAAGGGAGTGCAATGCCAACCATAATCGGACTGCCCACGCTATCACCTTCTTTTTGCTCCTACTTTTTACACTTGCTTCCATGTACGTGCCTTCCCCTCTTCCTCGATGTGTGTTGTGTCATGTATAAATTTTAGTTTCATCACCTAACTAGGCTTTGTTGTAGATTTTTGTAGTTTAATTTTGCAACCTTTCTCCACGTTCAATGTGTAGCATTAAATTATTTGAAATTATAAAATTTTCAGAGGCGGTGGTGTTGTTTCTTACATTGGAGAGGAAAAGCTGGAGCGAAGTGTAATCAAAGTGACTGTCTTTGTTTTGGATGAAGCCGACACCGCATTTGGTAATCTGAGGATTCTGATTGATAACCTTTTGGATGCAAAGAAGATAGGTGTGGATCAGCTTGGTTTACCTGCTGATCTAGTATCTCAAATCGATCAAATTGGAGGAAGAATTAACTATTATGCTGATAAACTCCATAGTGTATCCAAGCATAGTGCAGAAGATATTTGGACTTTCCTAAGCCCCATGTAATATTCAGTATTCACCATCTTTTTCAAAATGCATGTATTGCTAGTTTCTCCTTGTCATATTTTACTCGTACAATATTTTTTTGGGGGATTTTACTGATATGCTTTGTGCTGCAGAAGGCGAACCCTGATTATTGTTGCCGCTGCAATGCTTGCACTGATATTGCTTGGCTTTTGTATGTCCAGTATATGTGATAACTAATAATTCCGAGTTTTTCTTCTGGTTATAAACTTGTATCACATCTTAATTTAAATCTTGTGTTGACAATGATTGCAGTTATTGCTGCTTTTGGATTGAAGTTTCTTATATACTGGTATGATACAAATGATTGATCATACGAGTTAATTAGTTATCTTGCTCATCAAGAAACATAGGGATAGCTAACTCTTGCGTGTTATGACTGCAGCTTCGTGATCATTGGTTGGATTGTTGTCACGGCAATATTTATATTAACTGCCATGTTTCTACTTATTCACAAGTAAGTTCCGCGGGAAGAAAAAGTTTCTTTATGAAAACCGTTTTTTCTTAGAGGTTATGAACATTAAGCATAACTTCATCGCATAGATAAGATCTTGATCTGCATATATGGCAAGCTTTTACTATAGTTCTAATATGAAATTAATATGACACATGTTTCTAATGCATCAGTCATACATTGCTATACTTACTGATAAGTCTTTTTGTCGAATTTGACATATGAATACAATTAGTGCTGTAGCGGACTCTTGTGTTGCAGTGGATGAGTGGCTTCAGAATCCAGCTGCAGATTCAGCAATAGAAAACATAATTCCGAGAGTAGATAATGAGACTTCCCAAAAGATCTACTCAACCACAAGAGAGGTAACTTACGGAGTCGTTCAAGTTGTTAATAGTGCCATCGTCAATGTCAGCAATGCAAACATTCCACCAAATGCTGGACCACTGTACTATAACCAGTCAGGTCCACTAATGCCTATTCTCTGCAATCCAATAAATCCCGATCTTTCTGATCGCCTATGTGCACCCGGTGAAGTTAACTTTCAGAATGCAAGTGAGGCAAGTATAGTAAATCCGGTTCTTTTAGTAACAAGACCTATAGGGTTCATGCCTCCTTAGAGGCATGTGTATTCTGTGAGCCTCAGAGCAAGGGGCTATGCTAAAAAACTGTTTATCTGTCGAAAAATGGAGTAACTAAGTTAAATGATTATGCAGGTATGGGGCAAGTTTGTATGTGAGGTGTCAGGATCAGGGATTTGTACGACACCAGGGAGGCTGACACCTAAAGGCTACAATCAACTAGTAGCAACAACAAATATAAGCTCTGTTTTGTACCAAGAGGGACCTTTTCTTCTGAGCTTGGTGGACTCAACTTTCTTGACAGACTTATTTAAGAGGCTAATGAGCAAAAATTGTCCGGGTTTACGCGA
The DNA here is from genome assembly GCF_009905375.1 of Apium graveolens. Lineage (NCBI taxonomy): Eukaryota > Viridiplantae > Streptophyta > Magnoliopsida > Apiales > Apiaceae > Apium > Apium graveolens. The sequence continues at coordinate 233,557,531 of NC_133650.1, read as the reverse complement.
ATACAGCAAAATGACATATGCTGGACTCCTTACAGCCTCCATTTTGTTATTGTTGTCCGTGGTGGGGTGGATTGTTCATGGAGAATATGCCAGGAAGCGTCGACTTGCTTCTTAAAACACTGAATCTTTCCTGTAATACCATGCCAGTGTTCAGTTTACATCATTAACAACGGTGTTCTTAAATTTGCTTAATATTTTCTAATTACCAGCGCTATATGATTCCATCAAAAGTTGTAATTTTATCTTAAATCGATTTTAAGTACAATGAATCAAATGATCAGACATCGGAACTTTCTGTTCGCTATATGTGTTTATTCTTAACGAAATTTTGAATGTTCGATCTGAAAATAAAACAAATTGAAAGGACAAAAAACGAAAAGAATAAGGACAATAAACATGAGAATGAAATTAAAAATCAAGGGTTACAATGGATTTAATTTACCCACAAATAAGGTTCTCGTTTCATGTTACTAAATTGTTAATCCAAAAATTATCAATTAAATTAAAAATTCCATATTAATAATTGAACATATTTATGATGAACCAAACACCCAAAATTGACAATTGTTGCGTTTTCTACACTAAAACCACAAATATCAACCCAACCGACTTCTTGCGAAGACCAAATGTAGGCATGCAATTTAGCTCACCATGGATTGGTGGTTGCCAACATTTGTTTGATCTTTTCTACCACAAACGATATTCGACTCTCTTCCTTTTTTAGAATACCTTTGCTGGCCCAGTCACATTGTCAATCATTTCGACCCCGTCAAACTAATTGCACTTTTTTTGTCAGAAAATCAACAATTGCGTTGTGTGTATAAGGTTACTGATATTCTACTCCCTCGACTCACCCAGCCTAAGAAAAAAAGTAAAATTTTTTAGAGTAAAATAAGAAAATCGAGTATATTGATATATTTAATATATAAAATGAGTGTACTTGAATAAAATAGTGAATATGAGTGCAGAATAGTTAATTTTAATATTATAAAATTTTATTATATTTTAAATGTATGTAATTAAGAGTAACTTACGAAATCGTATACAATTAAAATGTATGGTGGAATTGTGATTTTTAACGACTTTGGTGATTTGACAATATCTTGTACTCCCTTTATCCCAAAATGTTCTTCCCATTTTGATATTTTGTAGTTTTAATGATAAATGATTTACTATTAATTTACGTCTAATCTATAAGATCAAACATAGTCATCAGTGATTTTGTTAAATTCATATTTAAGAGTATTTTAAAATAATGAATTTTTTATATTTAATAATAATATGAAATTAAAAATATTAACAATTAAAAGTGTGAATTAGCAAACCTGTAAAATATAAATAGAAAACATTTTTGGGAACAGAGGGAATACAATAATCAAAAAGTTAATCAGGGTTGGAGGATGTCTCCATTGTGGACCTTTTTGTCTCCTATGTATTCTAGCAATTAGAAAATCTGTCCAATTATTTTCGAGGAAGAAACCTTAAATTTTAGAGAAACTATATCCAAAAACACTATTTTGTCTTAAGTTATTTAACGTTTTAGTTATCTTGTTAATTAGAAACTAGCCTAAAAATCCGTGCGAGGCACGGGCCTGTAGTTATGTCGAAATATTATCTCGGACGAATTTGTGCTTATAAAAAATTAATTTTCAAATACGGTAAATCATTATTTTAAATTTTATTTTATATTTATACAGCTATTATGTAATAATAAATAATATATTTTATAAATTTAATTACATTTCGTAAAATTTTAAATGAATAAATATGCAATAAAAATGAGATGACATAAAAGTTATAATTGTATTGTCGTTTTTTTCCTTTTCGTACATATAGATAACTTAAATGGTAAAAATTTATTTTAATCGTAAAATTCGATTCTCATTCATTCCGAAAATTTTGAAATTAGATATTTAGTTTAAGGTATATCAACCTAATTACCAAAAAAATGAAACTATATTATTATAACGAAAATATTTGTAGTTTGTTTGTAGGGATATGTATCGGGTCACTTCGGGGTCAGGAAGTGTTATCCTCGATCCCCGAACGGAGATTGTTTTAATTTCAGATACTCACCTGAATGGGGAATCCCGTGGGAATTCAGGATATAATTAAAAATAATAATTCTGTATTTTTAATAAGTTATTTTCAAAAAACACAATCTACTAATTCGTATTATAGAAATATATTATTAATATCTCATAATTTTTTTACAGCAAATCATATTAAATTTGATTTACAATATAACGAAATGACAAATTAAAAAAATAGTTTAAATTATAATGTAAAAAAATTGATCAACATGATTTTTGATTATATTAAAAATAATATAATATTTTAAATCATATTTTTATAATAATTAATTTAATTTAATATATAAACATGTTATATATATACATATAATCGAAGTCGAGGAAATGGGTCGAGAAGACACTAATCCTGGATTCCGCCTCGATCCTTGAACTTTTTTTACTAATTCATCTCACTTATCAATTCTTAACACTTACGTTGACCAAGTAAATTTATATATACATGAGATGAGTGAAACAAATTCGAAAACATGTGGTAAATGAATAAAATTGTAAGATATTTTAAAACTAATAAAAAATTGGCATTCTCTCTTAACAAATAATAACATGAAGTACACTCAGAAATATCATGTTAAAAAATATAAAATTTTCAAAACGAGGGTGTAAAAATAAATATTATCTAATTTAATAAAACTTTCAACACTAATTTTCTTATTTTGGAAATATACTTAATAACATATTATGAAATGCACTACATTTATTATACTATTTATATTAAATCAAATTTTAATATTTTATTTTTTTTGTTACTGCCCGACCATTCTAAATTATTGTTCCAAAACTCGAACATTTTAGTCAAGATATCGACTGAGTACACATAATCAAACTTATTCACGAGCTGATATTTCATTCGTCGAATAAAACTCGATTTTGAGTTTAACTCGGGTCAAACTTATACCTAATTGGATTAAAAATTCAAAAGTCTAAAAATGAATAGAAGGTAAAAAAAATATTGAACCAATACAATTACCTAATTATTTAAGAGTCTTACAAAATTTACTCACTCATCTTGCTGTGTAATCTATATATGTCTGATTTTGTACAAAATTAACATTTTTACCTTCATAATGAATTATAATTAATATTTTTCTGGTATCCAGGTGTATGTGTACATTAATGACAAGAATAAGGTAATGTAAATTATTCCAGTTGGTTTTATTTTTAAAGTAATATGTAATTTATTATATGATATATATCTATATTAAGGCCATCTGCAATCACATTTTTATATGCCATATTACTTCATTTATTACTCTGTGTATGAAGTTATGGGGGTCCAACGATGCATTACTCTATCTTTATAATTAAATGAAAGCACCGTGCAACTCCAAATTTGGAGTTACACTGTAGATATGAAGATATTGGTTTTATAATAAACCCTCTCAAATTAATATATATTTTTTTTATACAAATTCTCATTCCAAGTACTCCCGGATTAAACCGGATACTTTTGACTCGATAAACACACAAGTCGAACTAAATTAAACAGAATTATAATTTTTTGAAAATAAATCCAAAAAAGTTATAATAAAAATATTTAATTTATGATATATATATATCTAAGAATTACAAAATAATTGATATATGCGTGTGTCTGTGCGCGCGTGTGTGTCTAAGTAAAATATTTAAATTGCAGCTATATAATTGTATAAACTATCATTTTATTTACTCAAAAATTAAAATTTAAAAAAGGAGAAAATATAATTTTTTTAATAAAACTGTTATAATAAGTTCAAAATTCATTATAACACCATGGTTCTAAGATGAAAATTCAGTCGGGTTCGATTCCTGATACCAACACATTTTAATATATTTTTTGCTTAAATACCAAAGTGGCGGTATTTTCGAAATTTTAAAATAAAACTACAAAAACTAAAATAGCGGAGTCACATAAATTATATAAACCAACATTTTATTTACTCAAAAGTTAAAGTAAAAAAATAGAATTTTATAAAAGGAGAGGTGGCGGCTTATCTAATAAGAATTTTATTTTGCACTCAAAACGTTATGTACCATGATTGTAGTTACATGAAAATTGTAAGTACGAGTTAAGAGCTTCGATTCCTATTCGATAACCAAATTCTCCTTATTTTTAACAAAAATTGTGCAAGGTTGGCGCTTTTATAATTTTTCAACACGAAAGGGCAAAGTCGTGATTTCACAGCCATTAAAATGACTCTTGGAGATGGCCTAATAAATTAGTTTTTAAAGTTAACTTTATAATATATTTGATTTTTTTATCGTAATACTCATTCCCAGCATTTTCGGATTAAACCGAATATTTTTGACTTGATAAGCACACAAGTCAAATTGAATTAGATGGCATTTTGATTTTTTGAAAAGAAATCCAAAAAAAATATTAAAAAAAATTAATTTTATTAAATATATATATATCATAAAAATTATAACATAATTGATATATAATATATATATGTGTGTGTGTGAAATACAAAATTTAAATTGCAGTTATACTATTGTACAAACTATCATTTTATTTACTCAAAAGTTAAAATTAAGGAAAAAATATTATTTTTTTAATAAAATTTTTAATATAAAATCAAAATTCATTATAACATCATGGTTCTAAGATAAAATTCAGTCACAGGTTCGATTATTGATACTAACAGAATTTCATTACATTTTTTACTTAAATAACAATGTGGTGGCATTTTTAAAAGTTTAGAGTAAAACTAAAAAAACTAAAAAAGTGGAGTCACTTAAATAATATAAATCAACATTTTATTTACTCAAAAGTTAAAGTAATAAAAAATAGAATTTGATAAAAGAAGAGTATGTGGGTTATTTAACATGAATATAAATTTGCACTCAAAAAGTTACAAGGCATGGTGGTAGTGACATGAAATTTATAAGCAGGAGGTAAGGGATTTGATTCCTATTTGATAAGCTAATTCTACTTAGTAATTTTAACAAAAATTGTGTAAGAATGATATTTTTATAATTTTCCAATATAAAAGGGCAAAATCGTGATTTTACAGCCATTAAAATGACTATTTTTACCCTTGATTGCCATATAATATATAGTAAGAGATAACTTATAGCATTTCCAAACTCCATTGATATTCACTAAAATAATATTAAATAATAAATTTATAAAGTTTACTAAATCGGCAAACCATAGCACTCAAATAAATTGACCATAATAATGGGTTATATTTTATATTAATATGTTAATTTTTCATAGATAGAATACATATTATTCTTATTTGTTATAAAAAAATATATTTACATTTACATTTACATTTTTATGAAGGTTAAGCAAATATAGCTACCTACCTAAAAGTTTAACCAAATAAATATATCTTATGGGATCATTGTGAGAGCCAAATTTTTGTTTTCAATTTTTTTATAATTTTAATTTATGACATATTATATATATATTGCATCTCACATAATTATGCGAGATGGTCTGACAAGATAATGTTGATACACTGAAAGGCAATCCGAGTTTATATTGGTATTTGACTCTGTTGGCTATGGCCCAATAAAACCCACCGAAAGAATTAGACAATTATATTATTGGGCCAAAAGCCCAAAAGTCCGTAAATCGAAGGCCCGGTTAGCCCAGCAGATTGAGGCCCACTCCTACTCTCACCGTTGGGATTACACAATCATAACGTCCCCTTTTCACTCTTTTTCGTGATTAAGGTGTAACGGACGAAGCATTGATGATGGAATCAGGTATAAAAATCCCAGAAAAGTAAGACATAGACAATTACATACTCATTCTCTCAAATACTCTCTACTTTCTTGTATTCCTTAAACACACTCTATATCCAGATTCTTATTTCACACCGGAGGTGAAATGGGGGGACAATCCCTCGTATTTTCTTCACTTTCAGGTAGCAACCGAAGGCAGTTCCTGGGAGGACGAAGACCGTTCATTCAGTCCGAAGAAGATCTGGGCGTAACATGTGGCGCCGTATGTGGGACTACAAGAATTACAAACGAGACAGCGAGATAATGATAAATACAGTTCATGAGCACTCACCACCACCTGATTTCACTCCTCACTACGGGGGACAGACGTCCTCCCTGGTGGATGCCGATGGAGTCATCAAGTTGACTCCCAAAAAAGAGGCCTTGTTCCTCAAGATCCGTGCGGAAAAATTAGCCGCGGAGAAGGGCAGGGCAAAAGATAACCAAGCTGAGAAAGAAGCAGAGGCCCGAACGAAGCGAAGAGAGGTCGATGCTCTACGACTGAAAGCACTGCAGCTCTAGAGGGAAGAAATTGAGCTACAAGAGAAAGCACTGCGCGAAGCATTGCAGGCTGATGAACCAGAGAAAACCACCAAACCCATGGAGGACTTGGAGAAAGATCAGGCCTATGAGAAGCCAGATGAAACTGGAAAGAGAAAAAGAGCCAAAACAGAGCCCATTGGGAGCAAAGAGAGGCGGATCTTTCAAGTCCGATCGCTGAGCCAGCCGCCCTTCGGCGATTCATTTTCAGATCAGCCGAGAAGGCGCTTCCTTTCTTCTCCGTACCTCAGGGGTCAAAGAATTTTGAGTGGGGGGCTGAATGTGAAAAGGTGTTCGAGGAAGTGAAAGAATATCTCACCAAGGCACCACTCTTAATGAGGCCAGATCTGAAGGAAACACTTCAGCTCTACTTAGCTGTGTCCGACAGAACACTGGGGGAAGTACTTGTAAAAATTCATGTGGGTAACCAACATCCTGTTTTCTACATATCTCATGTCCTTAAGGATGCAGAAACAAGGTACCCCAACGCCGAGAAATTTGCATATGGGCTTGTCATGGCCTCCCGAAAATTGTGACATTATTTTCAAGGCCAAACAGTTCAGGTTGGTACCGATGAGCCGTTGAAAAAAATTATAACAAGGTTAAAAGCTTCGGGAAGGGTCGTAGCCTGGTCCATCGAATTGTGGGAACACGACCTCGAATACGTCCCCGAATGGCGATCAAAGCTCAAGCCTTGGCATATTTCATGGTCGAGTGCATGTTTTTCGGACCGTAGGATCTTACACCGGAAGAACAACTCATTCAGAACCCGGGTAAATGGAAGCTTTTGTGGATGATTCGGTCATCGGGAAGAAGTGTGGGGTCGGTTTAATACTTTCCATCCCCGACGGCTTTGAAATATGTCAGGCTATACGGTTCGACTTCCCTCTCACCAATAATGACGCAGAATACGAAGCCCTCCTCACAGGAATGGAGTTAGCCCAAAGCCTCGAGGCGAAGCACTTGAGGGCGTTTAGTGATTCCATGCTAGTAGTCAAGCACTTCTCAGGAGAATATGAACAAAGGGATCCTCGGATAAAGGCTTATGCTACTAAGGTAAAAGATTTTTTTTTGTTATTTAAAACTTTTGAGCTAAGTCAAATAGGAAGGGAAAATAATAGTCGGGAGGATGCTCTCTCCAGGCTAGCTTCGGCCGAGACTCAAAGCCTAACCAGTTCCATCTATCTCACCGAAGTCAAGACGCCTTCGATCGAAAAGAAAGAATTCCTTGAGATTCACCAAGGCACCAATTGGATGACTCTGACTCGGAATTTCCTGAAAAAAGGAATCCTCCTAGTGGACCGTAAGGAAGCCTTAAAAGTAAGGTATAGGACCTCAAGCTACACAATTGTCAATGGAAGAATGTACCGTCAATCTATCAGCCAGCCGCTCTTAAGGTGCTTGAATACTGAAGAGCAACAACAGGCCCTGAAAGCGGTGCACGAAGGAATTTGACGAGAACATCTGGTCGGTCGGTCTCTCGCCTTCAAGATCCTTCGTCAAGGATTATTTTGGCCGACTTTGCGAGCCGATGCGAGCGAATATGCTAAGAAATGCCAGCAATGTCAGCTATTCACCACAGTTCTGAAGCAACCTCCCGAGGAAATGACTTCTGTCCTTAGCCCCATTCAATGTGGGTTGTAGACATTGTAGGAATTCTGCCTACTAGCACCAAAAATGCAAAGTACTACATAATTGCCATCGACTACATGACCAAGTGGGTCGAATCCCAGCCGTTATCCGCCATAACTGAAGAAGCAGCCCAAAATTTCTTCCTGGACCATATCATTCTCAGATTTGGAATCCCGAAAGTGTGTGTTTCGGATAATGGGACCCAGTTCATCGAAAATAAGTTTCAAAGGTTTCTAAATCATTTCGGAGTACATAAGAAGTTCAGTTTAGTTGTACATCCCTAGGGGAATATGGCAATCGAAGCAGCTAACAAAATAATCTTCTAAGGAATAAGAAAAGGTTAGGCGGAGCCAAGGGAAGATGCGCCGAAAAGTTACCTTGGGTCTTGTGGGCTTATCGAACAACACCTCAGTCTTCCACCGGGGAAACTCCTTTCAAGTTGACATATAAAAAAGATGCCCTGGTTCCGGTTGAAGTGGGCATAGACTCTTACAAAATCGATATCTACAACGTGGAAATCAATAGCTTCGGATTAAGGGCGAATGTAGACGTTAGAAGAAGAAAGAGAGGCCGCCCACCAAAGAAACATGAAATACTTGTTGCAGGCAGCCCAATACTATGATTCTGGAATTAAAAAGAGGACGTTCGGCATCGGAGATCTAGTCCTACGAGAACTAGCCACATCCATGCCGACAAGACAAGGGAAACTACAGCCGAACTGGGAAGGGCCCTACAAAGTAAACGAGGTCGTTTGCCCAGGAACTTATAAGCTAAAAACACTGGCTGGCGAAGCGTTCAAAAACACTTGGCATGCCAGTCGCCTTCAAAAATTTTATCAGTAAGGAACTGTAAAGCATAATGTAATGTAACATGTAATCAAGGATTTATAACTCAACATGAAAACAGAAATAAATAAACATTATTAAACTGTGAAGCACAGGAACCCTTCAGATGAAGACAATATAAACACAATGTAATTGATTCATTAAGTCCTCCTACAGATCATGAGAAGAAGTTCATTGTTATGTTCAAGCAGCCATGAAGAATAAGACATCAAGGGGCTTTAAATATCAGTTGCATGTATTGACTTCAAGTGTTACAGATCAAGGGTTCAGTAAAAGAAGCAATGGATAAACATCAGTATGTATCAACTCAGAATCACAAGATAAATTGAATCATGATCCTCTCAGTGCTAGTTGTTTGTGAACCATACCAGTGCACCAAACATCAGCATTCAAGGAAGTATTTTGATTCAATTAACAGAAGAAAAATGAGTGATACATTAAAGAATGGTTTGACACATAGCCAAAATATTCTAAGTAAAGACAGCTCTCTCTACCTGTCGCCACAGGAGATGTAACCACATAAAAATGGCACTAAGGCACCCCTGTCGCCATAGGAGATGTAACCACAGAGAAATGGCTTTAAGGCAACTCTGTCACCACAGAAGCTCCTGTCGCCACAGAGGTGTTGAAACAATTGCTCAAGGCAACTGTTGCCATAGAGGCTGTCGTCAAAGAAGAGCAATTGTCACCATCAAGCCTGTCACCACAGAAGTTGTCACCACAGAGAATTGTAAGATAACTCTGTCACCACAGAGCTGTCACCGTAGAGGATACACAGAGGAAACTTGTCGCCACAGAGATGTCGCCACAAATGTGTTGTTCATTGATTTAATGTGTAGCAAAGTTAAATGATTTGTGTGGATAATAATTGGCCAGCTGTCCATTTAATTTTGAAAGACTACAAAGCAGCAATTGAATGTAATTCAATTCAGTTGGTTATCTTCTTCAACAAACACAGAAAGTTTATGAGAGCTCCATTAAAGCTCCATATTTATTATCCTTGTAAACAGAATGTTATGCTGCTGAATATATTGTAGCCAATCAATACTTTGATTAGATTGTAGCAACCTCAAGGTTTTTATTAAGAAAACAATATATTTCTCGAATTGTTTTGTGTTGTTTTTGATTCCGTACTTTTAACGAAGAACTTGAAACGAATCGAAAAAGATTGTAGGTATCGTATTCAGCACCCCCCCTTCTACGATACTTTGGGACTAACAATTGGTATCAGAACTTGTTGATTGACATACAAATCAAGATCCGGAGAAAGAAACAAGTTCTTAAAAAAAATTCTTGAATTTTTTAATTTTCAAAAATTCTCATTTCTTGAATTTTTTTGAATTTTAAATAATTTAATTCCGCCAAGAAAATGAATAACCAAAGAATTGGAAGCATAAAGGTTCCTCCATTTGACAGAGATAATTACAACCTATGGAAGAAAAAGATGATGCTATTTATGAAAGTTTCGAATCCACTTTACATTGGGATACTACTGAATGGACCTTATGTTCCGATGGAAGTAATTGTTGAATCCACAACTACAACTGGTGTAAGAATTCCTTCCACATCTACTCCCAGGATCCGTCTAAATATACGGAAGCCGATAAGAAGTTGATAAATCTTAACACAATCCTACAACTCATAATTGTGGAATCGACTGATAATGATATGAGCCATCAGCTTCTAGGAAGTAACAGTGCAAAAGATATATGGGAGACCATTGAGCATTTGATGGAAGGAATAGAGGAAGTCAGAGAAAACATGATGGATATTCTGACGACTCAGTATGAGGCATTCAAACTTCAACTCGGAGAAGCGCTGTATTCACTCTTTGAGAAATATACAAGACTATTAAGTGAATTAAAGCTGCAAGGGAAAGTCTACCCCATATGAGAGTCTAACAGAAAGTTTATGCTGACGCTCCCAGTTCACCTGGAACAAAAGAACACATCAATCAGGGAAAGATCAGATTTTATCACTATGTCCCTGGATGTGATCTATGGTAAGTTAAGAACACATGAGCTGGAGCAAGAGCAAAGAGCCATTATCTATGGACCTAGTTCTGTTGACAGTAAGAGTACGACACTTGCAAAAATCACTGCACTTGTAGTTCGTGAACCAGAATCTCAAGAAAACAAGGTTGTACCCTTCTTAACAATTAAAGAAATTGTCGTAGCTGAAATTACTCATGGTGAGCCAGAAGATGAAAGTGAGTTCTATACTCAAGAGGAACTTGAACAGTTGGAGGACAAATCTATCGCATACATGGCTGCAAAATTTAGTCATGTTAGATTCAGAAGAAAGCCCAACTACAAACCAAGGGGTTCATCAGGGAGATTTCAGAAAGGAAGTTACTCGTCAGGGTCAAGCTCCAAAGGAGGCTACAAATCAAGCTGGGTTGACAAGAGCAAAACCAGATGCTACAACTGCAATGAGTTAGGGCACTTTGCATCTGATTGCAGAAAGCCCAAGGCAGCTAAATCAAATGATTCCTATGAAAAGAAGGAAACTTATGAAGATCTGAAAAGGAAGAATGAGAAGCTGAAACAGAAGCTGAATGCTTATTTGGTAAAGGAAAAAGGCAGAGCCTACATCGCTGAAGGAAAAAACTGGGATGATACTGATTCGGATGAAGAGGAAGAGCATGTAAATATGGCTCTCATGGCAGACCTACATAGGAATTACCACGATCATCTCAGGTTCCTGAACTTAACACTATAGAAATGTTTGTATCTGAATACAAATCTACTGTGCATGAACTTACTTTAGAATTGTATAATGTTCATACAAGCATGCTTGCATATAAAATGGAAAATGATAAGTTAGTTCTTAAATCTGAGAGTTTAACCTCTAGGAATGAAGAACTAGAATTGCTTGTAGTTGGACTAGAAGGCCTTAAGCAAAAGAATGAGTATCTAGAAAATAAGGTTAAGTGCAATGCAGACATAGAGGCCATTCTTAGAACCCAAATTGCTGACTTAGAAAATAAGTTACAGGCGTTTAAGAATGCAGCTCTGACTCAGAAGGAGATAATAGAAAGTCAAAGATTTAAATCTAAGACTTCAATAGGACTTGACTATTCTAAGCTGAACAGTAAGAAACATAGTAGCACATCAGAGATAAACATGTTTATCTCAGAACAAGTTCCATATGTTATTAAGGATGCTGTATCTCCGTTATTCACTGAGTCTGTTTCAGAACCTTTGAATGAAGTAAGTTTGCTGATCAATGAGGAATTGATTGCTGAAGATTGAAAGAATGTAAAGGAATCCCCTAAGACTCCTATGGCTCCAGCTACGAAAGCTAAATCCATAGCTGACCTAGGTACTAAGGTGGATAGAAAGGAACCTGAAACTCTTAAGAAACCAGAACCTATAGTCAACTCTAAGACTGGTGAGAGTGCTAAGGTTAAGACTAAGAAGAACAGGAATGGCAAGGTAGGTGTTAATAAGAAATGTGATTTTGTATCTTCCTCATCTGCATCTAGGAAGCTTTGTAATAATTGCAATTCTGCTGCATATCTTACACATGCATGCACTAAAGGTAAAGTAGAATCTATTGCAACTTCCAATATGCCTGCCATGCCTAACATGCCTAGTTTTCATGAACCTTGCGGTATAGTTGGATGTATGCCATGTGCATTTGTTACCATGTCTGATTATTTTAAAGCTTTTTATGCAACTGCTAGCACTTGCATCAACACTAAGTCAAGCATGAGTAATAAGCACACACAAGACAAGACTGTTACTCCTATTTCTAAGTCTGACAACTCTGTTGAGACTAACAATGAGAAGGAGCCAGCCAAAGTGAAAGCTAAGCATGTTAAGGTTTCAATTATTGATGCTGTTTCTACTCCTAAACCTTCAAGACCCAAGAAAGCTTGGGTACCAAAATCTTCTTAATCAATCTGTGTTTGCAGGGTAAGGTAAGAAAAGAAAAGATCATGTGGATTCTGGACAGTGGATGTTCTAGGCACATGACAGGAGAAAAATCCCTGCTCACGGGTGTGGTTGAGAAAGTTGGCCCTATAGTTATCTTTGGAGATGACATCAAAGGATTTACTAAGGGATATGGCAATTTGGAAATTGACAATGTCATCATTGAGAACATCTCTCTTGTGGAAGGATTAAAGCATAATCTTCTGAGCATAAGTCAGTTTTGTGACAGGGGATACAATATTGATTTCAGAACAGAAAGATGTTTGATCTCTCACAGGAAAGATGAGAAGCTTGCTTTACAGGGAGTAAGGAAAGGTAATCTGTACGTAGCTGACTTGAAGTCTACCTGTGATGGAGTAAGCAGATGTTTCTACAACAAAGCTTCATCAGAACTAAGTTGTCTATGGCATAAGAAGCTCTCGCACTTGAACTTCAAAATAATGAACTCTCTGATCAAGAGAGAACTAGTGAGAGGACTACCACAGATGGAATTCTGTCAAGAAGGACTCTATGAAGCATGTGAAAAATGGAAATCAAAGAAAGCATCGCACAGAAGCAAGGAAATGACAAGTATAACTGAACCTCTTCAGTTGATTCACATGGACTTATTCGGTCCAGTGAACGTATTGTCAATATCAAGGAAAAGATATGCTTTAGTAATGGTCGATGATTTCTCCAAGTACACATGGGTGTTGTTCTTACAATCCAAGGATGAAGTACCTCAGCTGATAGTGGATCATATAAAGAAGATTGAGATGGAAGCAAAATTACCTGTTAGAAAGATCAGATCAGATAATGGGACAGAATTCAAGAATGCATTTCTAAATAAATTTTGTACGGAGAAAGGTATTTCGAGACAGTAATCAGCCCCAAGGACTCCACAACAAAACGGGGTACTAGAAAGGAAGAATCGTACCTTGGTTGAAGTAGCAAGGACTATGTTAAGTGAATCAAGACTTCCTACCTACTTCTGGGCTGAAGCTGTCAACACAGCGTGTTACACTCAAAATCGTACCCTGATTAACAAAGATCATGACAAGACTCCTTATGAGATTATGGCTGACAAAAAACCAACACTGAAATACTTTCATGTGTTTGGTGCTAAATGTTTTGTGCTAAAGGAAGGAAATGAACATCTAGGAAAGTTGGATGCTAAAGCAGAAGAAGGCATATTTCTTGGCTACTCTCTAGAATCCAAAGCTTACAGGGTTTATGTGATTTCTGATCAGAAGGTGATTGAAAGCCTTAATGTAACATTCGACGAACCAAAGTTGGAAAGCCTGCAGAGAGAAGAGAATTCTGAATCTCTGGAATTTGAGAATCTATCAGATGATCCTTTGGATATAATAGAACCTGAGATTGCTAGAATTGTGCCTGTAGTTCAGGGCAATGCTGATTCAGGATCAAGTGGTGATAATGGTGGAAATAATTATCATGATAATCATTTAGGAACTCCATCAAGAACCACTACAAATAGATCAGAATCATCCAGTCATGGTGACAGCAACTCAGGGGGAGCAGGAAGAGGATCTATAGTTCACACTCAACATCAGGCTGAACAAGGGGAAATATCAAGATCTTATATGCCTCGTTAAAGGGTTTGGAACAGAGACCATCCCTTTGAATTGATCACTGGTGATCCTGACACAGGAGTGAGAACAAGACATGCCACTCAGAATGAATGCCACTTTTTAGGGTTTCTTTCAGAAATGGAACCTAAAAAAGTGGATGAGGCACTGAAAGATCCAGATTGGGTTATTGCTATGCAAAAAGAACTCAATCAGTTTGAGAGGCAGAAAGTATGGAAGCCGGTACTCCAACCAAAGAACAAGTTAGTGATAGGCACTAAATGGGTATTCAGGAACAAGTTAGATGAAGATGGCATTGTAACGAGAAATAAGGCCAGACTGGTAGCTAAAGGATACTATCAAGTAGAGGGTAGAGATTATGATGAAACCTATGCACCAGTGGCTAGACTTGAGGCAATCAGGATGTTTCTGGCATTCGCAGCACATTCAGAATTCAAAGTTTATCAATTGGACGTGAAGAGTGCATTCCTGAATGGAGAGTTAGAAGAAGAACTGTATGTGGAACAACCACCTGGGTTTGAAGATCCAAATCTGGCTGATTTTGTATACTTTCTATTCAAATCTCTCTACGGTCTTAAGCAAGCTCCAAGGACATGGTATGACACTCTATCTGAGTTTTTACTTGAAAATGGTTTTACTAGAGGTGTCATAGATAAAACTCTGTTTCATAAAGTGCATAAATCTGATATGATATTAGTTCAAGTATATGTTGATGATATTATATTTGGTTCTACTAATGTTGATCTTTGTAAGAGATTCTCTAAGCTAATGCAAGGTAAGTATGAGATGAGTATGATGGGAGAGTTGAACTACTTTCTTGGATTATAAGTGAGTCAAAGGAAAGATGGAATATTCATTTATCAATCTAAGTACATCAGAGAACTTCTTAAGAAGTATAATCTGGAAGATTCAACTCCAGCAAAGACTCCCATGCCAACAGCCTCCAAGCTTGATCAGGACAAAACTGATAAGAAAGTTGACATCACAAGCTACAGAGGTATGATAGGCTCATTACTTTATCTCACAGCAAGTATACCAGATATCATGTTTGCAACATGCTTATATGCTAGATTTCAAGCTAAACCAAAAAAATCTCATCTAATAGATGTTAAAAGAATATTTAAGTACCTCAAGGGAACTCCAAATCTTGGAATTTGGTACCCTAAAGGTACATATTTTGACCTAGTTGGCTATACAGATTCAGATTTTGCAGGTTGTAAGATTGACCGGAAAAGTACATCAGGAAGCTGTCAGTTTCTTGGAAGAAAATTGGTATCCTGGCATAGCATGAAGCAGCACTCAGTATCCACATCAACTACTGAAGCTGAATACATAGCTTCTGGAAGCTGCTGTGTTCAAATCTTGTGGATGAGGAACCAACTCCGGGATTATGGTCTATTGGTATCAAAGATCCCAATATTCTGTGACAATACAAGTGCAATAGCAATCTTAAACAATCCGGTTCAGCACTCAAGAACAAAGCACATTGATATCAGGTATCACTTTATCAGAGAGCATGTCGCAAATGGCACTGTGGAATTACACTTTGTACCCACAGAGGATCAAATTGCAGACATCTTCACCAAACCACTTGATGAAAATACTTTCTCTAAGTTGGGTAGTGAACTTGGGATGTTAAATATTTCTAATTAATTTTAGAAGTCAATAACTGCAATTTGTTCTGGTTAAATTCACTTGTTGTTTAAATTCAATATCTTAAGGACATCTGAATTTACATGTCACTAATTATTTCTCGTAATTCAATCATTTATGTGCTTGCATACAATTTATATATATGGTTGAGCACATTCATATTGATAAAGCTATTTAATTTAATTTCAGTGGACTTTAAGTAATTAATATTTAAAGGGGTTTATTGAAATTAATATTAGATATTTTACAGCATAATCATTTTTCACAAAAATATAGTGTTATCAATGTAATGATAATATTTGTAGAAGTAGTGAAAAATAAGTGTGATTGATTATTTTTGACATTCTTTTTAATGATTCAATATTTAAAAGATGTTTAAAATGATTTACAGTAGCACAGAGGTTGTTGGGTCACAACATGAGTTTTAGCCTTAGAAATTTTCTAAGTACAACTCTCCTATGTCGTCACAGAGACTGTGTCGCCACAGAGAGAAAGCCTTAGAAATTTTCTAAGTACAATTCTCCTGTGTCGCCACAGAGAGTGTGTCGCCACAGAGAGAAAGCCTTAGAAATTTTCTAAGTACAACTCTCCTGTGTCGCCACAGAGTCTGTGTCACCACAGAGAGAAATATTTAGAAATTCTCCAAGTACAACTCTTCCGTGTCGCCACAGAGTCCGTGTCGCCACAGAAGGATTCCAAGCTGTCGCCATACAGCAACTTTGTAAAATTTGGTTGTGTGTTGCGAGTATATATACACACAGATCGATTTTTTCTAGTATATACACACAACTCAAATCGCAGGAGAAGGACTTAATCTCATTTTGATCAAATCAGTAACAAAACTCTGCCGAATTTTATAATTTTTGTAGTTTTTAAAAGCCCAAATCACAAGGATTCGATTGATACCAAAATCATCTACTTTCACCGAGTATTTTTGGAGATCGAAGTACTTAGTTTGTGACTGTTTAAGGCTTTGATTGGCAAAGTTATTAATTGGTTTTATCTTAATTTAATTTAAGGCCTTGTTTAGTTAATCCTTAAGAACTAAAGTGTGTTAAATAAGAGTCTATTTATTTCTTTTAATAATTCGAAGAGAACAATTCAATTTATTTTAAATCTAAATTTTATTCTCATTTTATTCAAATGGCGAATAATATTCAGATTCCAAAAACAAATTTTGTTTCTATTATTGAACGTGATCCCGTGAAAATGGTACACTTTGAAACTTGGATCTGTTTTTTAAACGAACATTCAATTGTGCGCTTCGCATTAACGACTAATATGAAATTGAATGTTGAGCTTCTCAGGCATGTACACACAACAGCTATAAACTCTTCTGCAGATGAAAAATTAGCTTTTTCTTTTGACATTGATGATGTTACCATCAGAATTATAGAGGATGATTTCAATGAACATCTGCAGTTACCTCGTGATAACTTTGATGACACTCCAGAAGATTGGGAACTACTCAGCTTCTTCTGAGCAATAAGGAGCACAATGACAGCGAATGACGATATACCAAGGCACTTCAACAAAAGTCATCTTCCGAAGGAATAGAATCTATTCTTCAATATACTGTCTCATTGCTTGTCTCCCAAGACAGCTGGATTTCATGGACTCACTATCTTCAATCAAGTTGTTGGGGTTGCTGTCGTGAATAATCTTCGCATCAACTTTGGGAGGTTATTCATGGAGCACATTTTGGAGAACTAATTAAATCATCATAACTTTATCTTATATGCAAGGTTTCTTCATATAGTGTTAAATAGAAAATTGTCAGAATCCCAAAAGACATCCACTCACAGTGACTTAATGCAAGATCCTCATGTCTTGTCTCAACTGTTAGTAACAAAGCTACACAAGAAAAGGAACTATCCAAACTCAGAGGTTGCTTTCCTAACAGACCACATGATAGATATCTTTGCCACTATCAATGCTCAATATGAAGAAGAAGAAGAAGCTGAAGATGCACATATAGCTGCAGATGAACCTCAAGCTGAAAATGACCCACAGGAAAATATTGATCATGAACCTGAAGAAGATGTGAATGTAGAAGCAGATCAATCTATTTCTGAGCATGGTGACCAAGCAGAGGCTGAAGTTGAACAAGAACAAGAAGCTGAACTTAAACATTCCCCTCAACCTCAACCTGAAGCTGCTAGTCCACCACATCAAGCTGCTGAGTCTACTCATTCTAATACCTCTGTCTATAGACCAGTCTTCTCAGGTATGGGTACTTCTGCTATGAGTCGTACTTTTGAAGCATGCTCTGATTTCATTAGCATAGATCAATTACACCTTGATTCTCAGCACACACAGATACTTGTTGAATAAGTAGATAGACTAGGGAGTGAATTTGGCATGCCATAAATTCATAACCACCCTCTAGAGCCAAACCAAACACGGTCATCTCTCCTAGCTCAAACCCTAGAGTATAAGGACCCTATGCAAATAGAGGGAGAAACTGCACTAGATGCAGCAAATAAGGAAGGTACTTTGAGTGAACCCGCAGCTCTGTCTCCTATGAAGCAAAGTAGTGAACATCCCAAGACAACTGCTAACCTTCAGGTATCTTCTCAAAATGATTCTCTGGCTAAAAAGGCAACTACACAGTTACTAGATCTATCTTCTCAACAAAGTAGATCTATTGAAATTCGCCCGTCAGCCACGGCATCCTGTAACGAGTCAAACACCTTATATAATATCCAAGCTCTTGAAGCTTTAAATGAGTCAATTTGAAGAGTACTATTTGGTGAGGAAGTATTGACGGTAACAGGGAATTCAACCATTTTACGGTTAGAATATCCTGTTCAAGGTCCTTCAATGGATCAACTGCCTTCACAGGTGTTAGGAGAGAGTGTTGTAATCACTGCCAAACCTAGCACAACACTTACCTGCCCAGGACTAATAAACCTGGATGCATCTGCGGATAGTGGATCCGACGTAGGTGCGGATCGACAACCTATTGGCGATGAACCAGATTTAACTGGTGAGCCAAAGGGGAATGTATCTTCACGGATACAAGGGGAAGATGGGGATCAGATGCCAGATATGATGGCCCCAGTGCTCCCCCCAGAGATTCAAACTCTGGACGAATCATCTCCTGATGATAGGCAACTTGTCTCAGACAAGGATGGGGAATTACGAACTCCCATTGCACCACTGCTGACCTCCTTAAGGATGGCTCCAGTGTCTTCTGCAGGTACACTTGGAACTCGAAGCTTTGCGAGGAGTGAACTTGTGAGAACGAGTGACATACATGACCCTAAACCGAGTGATAGAGTGCTGAGCGATACACTGCGAGAAGCCTGTGAGACACCTACCATCCAAACTACACCTATAGATCTATCAAACTACGTCACTAAAGATTATCTCAAAGAGAAGCTAGCATTCAAAGACAGCTATCTCAAGAAACAGCTGGCTCTTAAAGATCAACACTTTCAGACAGAACTATCTCTCAGAGATCATCAGATCGCCAGTCTTTCCGATCAACTTGAACATCAACAAGCAGCATTCGCCAGTTTACGGGAATTCGTTGAGCGATCTCTCTCTCATACAGGAAAAGGAAAAGCAACTGCTAACACTGAGCCAAAGATCTCAGTTAGCAAGCAAGCGTCGATCCCGGTCTCATCTGAAGCAGCTCTTGCCAGTACTGGGCCAATGACCTCAGTCAGCAAGCAACTGCCTGTTTCTCTTGAGATCCCTGTCTCGACCTTACATGCTCAATCAACACCAGCTCTGAAGGATAACCCAACTGAGGGGGAGAAAAGGGTAGTTGAACAAGAAAAGGTGGAGACTGCTGTTAATCTACTTCAAGATGCCTTTCAGACCACTGGTACATATGATGAATTTGAAGTAGAGATGAAGGAAGAGCTAGAAGAGAGAATTGATGAAAGGGTGCTTCTAAGGGAAAGATTCTCTAAGGAAAGCGCAACATCTCAGGGGGAGAAATGAGGGCATCTGAGCCGAATCATTACAGCTCAGAAAAATCTGTTGTCTCAGATATATGCTCCAAGACCCTTATTTTCTGAAGAAGAACTAGAAGAAGGTGAAATAGATGAAAGTAATGTTCCGATAGGGTGTGAGCCAAGATTTAAAAAAGTGGCTACGGAAGAAAGAATGATCACCACAGAGGATGAAGAATTTGAAGACTAAGATGCTTTCTCAGACGACTGTCTATCCTATGGAATCACAGAAAAAATCAATCGCTCTTATTTGGAAATTCAAGAAGAAATAGAAAGATCTAGAGCAAGAATTCAAAGAGCTATTCAAAGAAAAAGGAACAGAGATGAGAGAGAAGCATATCTTCGAGCTAACAGAAAAGGAAGTAAATGGGAAGAAATAAAGAAGAAAATGGACAAACCAGAAACATATCACTATTCAAACCCTGGAAACTCTAATCTGTTGAGAACTGTGGAGCACCACAGAGAGACATATGAAAACATCCATGAGTTCTATGATCAGTTCAGCAAAGTAATTACTGGAACTACTGTGAACATTCTAAAGAATGGATGGAAGATCACTATCAATCACAGATATGGTCTACAGATGAAAGTGTCTACTAGTGTACTGAAGAAGTTGAACATTGATGAATTGTTTGTCTTAGTCTCAAAAATCCCATGGTTGAAATCGAATGAAAATGAAAATTTCAGAGACAGACTTTGGAGAATGATGATGGATGTATCTCCTCAAGCATTTATGTATCCATTCGTGACCAAACTTGTTGCGGGTGGTAGATTGTAGAATATCACCATGTCTGACCAACACATAAGAACCATTTGTTATCTACAACTTACCTTTCTGGAAAGTCAACTAAGGAGCAAAAGAGCTAAACTGACAGCTCCAGGTGTTAAGAGATCTGAAGCAGATGTCAAAGCTGCTGAAGTTCTATACGCTTATAGGCTCAATGACAAGATGATCAGAGACACGGAGAAGGATATGAGGGCAATCACTAGAGAATATCATGAAATGGTGTTCATCAATGGAGAAGCAGAAATTAATCTTCTGAAAGATACTGAACCCATAATCAGCATTGACAATGAAGGAGAGCTAGTCTTTAGAATTAACAAATGTAGAATCAGAATCAAAGACTTCAGGACAAGTGAATCAAGCTCAATTCAGCAAGCCTTGACGGATGTCAAACTATCCACTTGTAAAGAAGACAAGGTTGCTTTGATCCCTATCATAAAGATTCTTGACGAAGTAATGGAAGAAGAATCGATCAATGACATTAGAAGAGTGAGAGGACATCCAAAAAGGATAACAGTTTTCGTAATGTCCAGAAAATCCTCTCTATTGTTTGATCTGGTTCCTAAATGCTCTAAAGTCAAGTATCTTGAGATAATGCTTCATGAGCTAAACAATCAACCTCCAGTCAATGCACTTGAAATAGAAGCTCGTGATTGTGTTCAAGCTAGATTGAATGAGCTGAAAGAATATCCTCCTAAACCCTCAGGTCCTAAGAAGAAAGTCTCTAAGAGAAAATCCGTTCAGCCTCAAGAAGAAGAAGGAAGCAGGAAGCAGAAAATGATAAAGACAAAGAAGACATAGAGTATATGTTCAGGCTAGAGGAACACTTCTTTGTAATTTGTATCTTAAGAAATCTGGAAATGAATATGTAATCCAGAATGTATTTAATATCTTTATTTGTTTTATAGTTCGTACTTTTTCTTATTATCAGTTGAGTTATCCTTAAGGATTTGCTTGTCGAACTCTAACAATCAAATAGGGGGAGATTGTAAAGCATAATGTAATGTAACATGTAATCGAGGATTTATAACTCAACATGAAAACAGAAACAGATAAACATTATTAAACTGTGAAGCACAGGAACCCTTCAGATGAAGACTGGATAAACAAAAAAAACCAAATGATGTGATTGATTCATTAAGTCCTCTTACAGATCATGGGAAGAAGTTTATTGTTATGTTCAAGCAGCCATGAAGAATAAGACATCAAGGGCTTTAAATATCAGTTGCATGTATTGACTTCAAGTGTTACAGATCAAGGGTTTAGTGAAAGAAGCAATGGATAAACATCAGTATGTATCAACTCAGAATCACAAGACAAATTGAATTAGGATCCTCTCAGTGCTAGTTGTTTGTGAACCAGGCCAGTGCACCAAACATCAACTTTCAAGGAAGTATTTTGATTCAATTAACAGAAGAAAAATGAGTGATACATTGAAGAATGGTTTGACACAGAGCCAAAATATTCTAAGTAAAGACAGCTCTCTCTACCTGTCGCCACAGGAGATGTAACCACAGAGAAATGGCACTAAGGCACCCCTGTCACCACAGGAGATGTAACCACAGAGAAATGGCTCTAAGGCAAGTCTGTCGCCAGAGAAGCTTCTGTCGCCACAGAGGTGTTGGAATAATTGCTCTCAAGGCAACTGTCGCCACAAAAGAGCAATTATCGCCATAGAGCCTGTCGCCACAGAAGTTGTCACCACAGAGAATTGCAAGACAACTTTGTCGCCACAAAGCTGTCGCCACAGAGGATGCATAGAGGAAACTTGTCACCACAGAGATGTCACCACAAATGTGTTGTTCATTGAATTAATGTGCAGCAAAGTTAAATGATTTGTGTGGACAATAATTGGCCAGCTGTCCATTTAATTTTGAAAGACTACAAAGCAGCAATTGAATGTAATTCAATTTAGTTGGTTATCTTCTTCAGCAAACACAGAAAGTTTACGAGAGCTCCATTAAAGCTTCACATTTATTATCCTTGTAAACAGAATGTTATGCTGCTGAATTTATTGTAGCTAATCAATACTTTGATTAGATTGTAGCAACCTCAAGGTTTATATTAATAAAACAATATATTCCTCGAATTGTTTTGTGTTGTTTTTGATTCCGTACTTTTAACGAAGAACTTGAAACGAATCGAAAAAGATTGTAGGTATCGTATTCAACCCCCCCCCCTTCTACGATACTTTGGGACTAACAGGAACATTACTTTTCTTTCTCATTTATACTTCATTCTGAAAAGTGTAATGATTTAATGATCAATAAAAATACACTTCTTTCTCGCAAATTCATTACTTAAAATTATTACAAACTAAGCGGTCGAATGAGTATTATCTAGGGCCGACCCCGAAGAAAATAAACCCTTCGACTGCCACGTTTGGTTTGCTTAAGCGAAAAGGGTAAATGATTATTATCTAGGGGAAATCCTAAATAGGTTAATATCATTTGCCCTATAAGTTATTATAAAATGGATGCATACGGCAAGGACAAATGAGGAACGTCTAAGGGCAATCCTGAAAGAAGACTTTCCCCTTCGTCATTCCCTTATAATTTCTCACTATCACCAAAGAGAACTAAGAAAAAAAGGGTGATATTGCCGAATGAACGAAGAAGGCCTTGTCTAGGGGCGATCCCGAAGAAAACAAGTTCTTCGTCCTCAAGTGATACGTCAAATTTTTTACAAGTAAACCTGGAGAGCGAAAAAGGTCTTTTCTAGGGGAGATCCCAAAGAAAACGAGCCCTTCCCCTTCTAGGTTTTATCGTGCTTCAAATTCTACAAGTCATGCTTAAATTTTTACAAGTACAGTTTCTTTTACCGATGGAACGAAGAAGGACTGGCCTAGGGGCAACCCCAAAAAGGCCATCCCTTCTTCCCTCGCCTAAAAATGCTTATCCTATTGAGTGTTAATGGTCTGAGTTCACCATCGGGTTAAGGCCTCGCCCCTTTAACACTTGGGGGAAAAGATGAATATGATATAAATTAGAAAAATTGCTAAGGCAAAAATAAGGTCGAGGATGCAATGAATGAACAGAAATATCTGCTAAAAATTGCTAAGACAAAAATAAAGCCGAAGATGCGACGAATGAAGTGAAAATAAACAATGCCGACGAAAGAAAAGAAATATGCATTTAAAAACTTAAACTTTGCCCGAAGGCGAGTTGATTACAAAAGCCCGTAGGTAGGATATCTGAACATTACAAAATGAAAAAATTATTACAAGGGGCATCTAGGCCTGGGGGTCTTCATCGGAAAGTTCTTTATCCTCGTCCGAGGAGACAACTGGAGCTTCCACGGCCGCCCAACCTATGGGGTCTTCTATGATGTCATCCAGCAGCTGCTTATGATCCCATCCAAGGCCATGGGCATTTTCAAGGACATAATCAGCCCCGAATTGGAAGCATCGCTCCTCGGTATGATCCAGCTGCTTCTTGGTTTTACGAAGTTCCTTTCAAGACTTCTTCAGCTGACCATTCATGTGAACGATCCTCCGGTTTGCCCGGGAAAGGACTCCCTCCAGCCTTTCCTTATCGGCCTGCAGCATTTTGGCCTGACCAATCAACACCTCGTTCTGGGTGTGCACCCTCCCGAGCTCCTCTTCGGCCATCGTGGCCCTTCTTTCCAGCTCCTTAACCTCGGCCATCCTGATCTCCAGGTCTCGGACTTTGTCATCCACGGCAACAGCCCAGATAACAGCCTACAAAAAATACACAAGGCAAAAATATGTCAAACGAACGAAGAGAAAAATATGAAGAAAGACTAAGATAAGTAAAAGAAAATTAACTATATATCAGGTACATGAAATACATCAGCTCAGTACAAGTTTCTGTCAGAGAGGTCGCCGCAAAGAAAGGTAGATCAGTAGGAAGCCGTAGACCGTGGCACAGGTCGGAAGCCACATCCTTCGTCGACTGCCTAGCCGGGTAGTAGAGGTATACACGGATCGGTTCGGTTCATTTTTTACCAAAAACCATTAACAAACCGTATGTGTCAGTTCGGTTCGGTTTTTTCGGTTCGGTTAATCGTATGTCGGTTTCGGCTTTTTTCGATTTTTAATTTTAAAAACTAAAATTTTATTTAAATTATAAGAAAGAAATACCATCATTTTACCATTGTATTTGATCTATCAACTTTATATCCTAGAATTAAGAAATTAAATTAATTACATAATTTATGATCAAACTGAATAACATTCCGGAAAGACTGTTGATAGTGAGGTGTATATGTTCAATAAACATATACATGAACAAGGGCATGACAAGAGTTGCAAGAAGCAAAGTACTGGTTTATTTTGACTACTAAGATTATGTATAGTAAATAATTTATCATAAATATTTAATAATATATCATAAATAAATAATTCTAATAAATTAATAAATATTATAAGCGGTTCAGTTTTTCGGTTCGGTTTTAAGGGTGAAACCGTAACCTAACCGTTATATCGGTTCGGTTACGGTTTTTTCGTTTTTTTATCGATTTCGGTTTTTTCGGTGCGGTTTTTTCGATTTTTTGGCTTGATTTTGGTTTTTCGGTTTTAGTTTACTCCCCCTTACCGGGTATACAGTATGATCGAACGTCAGAACGCCCCACCCGGGGATGAACGTCTGAACGACTCTGTCTCGACTTCGGAGCCGCTTGGATGAAGCCCCCTCTCCCATAAACTCCGGCTCGTCCCCCTCGTCGTCCTCCGAAGCTGGAGGGGCCTGCTGAAGTGGGACCTCCCTCTCATCTTCGGGCCTCTCCTCCGTCTCCTCTTCGGAAGGATCCGGAACAATCTTCTTGTCGGTCGCCTTGGCTCTTGCTGCCTCCTCTGTAGCCCTTTTTTCGGCCGCCCTGGCCTTCTTCCTCTCGATGAGGGCTTCCCTAGAAGACACTGAAAAATAAGAAAGACAGAAGAAAGGTCAGTATAAGCAAGTACTACAAAATGCTAAGTAAACAATGCGTAAAAACAGAAAGGAGAAAGGACCGAATGAACATAAAGGAAAGAAGTTATGTAATGGTAAAGCTACAAGTATAAAAAATAGACGAAGGAGGAGACTGTTACCACCACCCTACAAGCTTAGAATCCAGTCCTTGTCCCGTAAATCTTCGGGACCAAGCTTGCTCACCTTCGCGTCCACTAAGGCCGCGTAAAGGTCCTTCTCCTCCTCTGTCAAGTTCGGTATTATAAGAGTTGAAGCATTGATGTCACGCCACACTGATATCTCGGCCAGATTAGGCCCACTGATGAAGCACCGATGGTTGTGGGTGGATTTGTTGCTGGAATTGGTGGTCATCCAATCCACTCGGCCAGCCCGATGGGCAATATTGTAGAAGCTCGGACTCTTCGGGTTGTTCCGAAATTCGTAATGATACAAGAATAGCCGAGTGAGAGGCTAAACCCCAACCTAAAGGCACATGTTGAAGAAATAGTTGATGGGAATGAATCCATTTGGATCCATCTGTCCCAGGGAAATTCCCATCTGGCTGAAGAGCCTCCTCGGAATCTTCAGCAGCGGCACTCTAAAGCTGCACTTGAAAGCCGCCTCCGAGATTCCTACGGCGCAGTCTCCATACCCCCTCAGCACGCCAGGAGTATCGTAGATACGCTCGTCCTTCTTGGCAGCGTACAGCCAAAAGTAGCCCGTAGGGATTGAATAGTCAAAGTACATCTGGCACACACGCTCCTTCGACAGCTCCGAGCGATTGTTGGCCGCAGGATACGATGCCACTGAGCCAAAGAGAGCTCGTCCCATTCTTTCGGGATGAATGAAAGAAGTCCCAGCCAGAGTGTTCACTCTCGGAATAAAAGTCTCGGATGGAGGATTCGCTCGGTCCATGTCCCTGTATTCGTAAATAAAGAGACAAATTAGTCCATGTACTTAAATTAAACAAAGAAAAAAAAACTGAAACCGAGTGAATAAGAAAATGCCCAGAGTCGGCTCCCGAAGGATGTTTTGCAGACAAGTTTTCCCGAAGGAAATTCTTGCCCCCGGAAACCATTCGCATGCCATCTTTAAACTCAACAGGCAAGGAATAAGGAAGAAATAAGCACCCTGGGTCGGCTCCAGAAGGTTGTTCTGCAATGAACCCCCCCCCCCCCCCGAAGAGAGTTCTTGACTGAGAACAACTCGCATGCCCTCTTTAAACCCATTTGGTTCCCCTAAAAAAGTAAAACCAATAAAAGGTCCTACAACCTACCCATAAAGAACGCCCCATAAATAAAATAACACAAAACTTGATCCTAGAAAACAACCACTGAACCCGCACACAAAAAATAGCGCAGAATAACTTGCATGAAAACATAAAATGTGCAAGAAAATACTTACTGATTTGGAGATGTTGCTTAACGGAAATGGGGTGATTGGGAAAGGTAAAGTTATAATTGCCCGTAATTGCACTATGCCATAGATGGCCTACAACAACAAGAAAATAATACAACAGGCCCAAAAAAATGTTACCACAACCAGCTAAAGCCCTAAGGTGATATAGAAATTAAGTTATTTTTTTTTCGAGTTACCTTTGGCCCCTAAGGTAACATCCATTTTTCTCTGATGTAACATTGACATTTGTGTTACAATAACAGTCAAAGGTAACATCAAACTATGTCTATAGTATCACACTATGTATGTTACCTTTGCACTCAAAATTTGCAGGAAAAAAATGGTCCCCACATGTGGGCCACAAAATCATTGTAACATTTTTCTGTATTGTAGAAGTTTTATAATTATTTGTAATATATTATACCAATTTATTTGTAACATTTAAGTACCTAATGTAACATATTTCTCAAAAAAATGATAATATTTGTTTGTAAATTGAACATGCCATAAACATGTTTTTCATGCAAGTCAACAAAATAAACAAAAATGAGAATGGTTATTTTTGGTATTAATTCAAAAACTACATGATTAAATGGACATATTTTAAGCGAAAATTTTGTGCGCTCTTGGGTGTCATCTGCAGCTTGTCTTGGTCTCGCAACGGTTTTTCTTTAACCAATTTCTTGAGTTCCACTTGTACATCTCAGCAAATGTATTAGGCTCTTCTATAATTACCGTATCTCCTTCCAGCAACAAGAAGCCCATATAGATCAAGAATGAAAAGAGTAAAGTGTAAACAGTCATACGGACGGGAAAATTGAGAGATATTGACATTTGAATGCCATACTGCAGTGTTAAGATTATTACGTTGTAGCACACGTGAAGATAATGAGCAATATCAAATATATTCTTTGCACGTGATTCTTTTCCTTTGATACTAATACTCCACCCGCATCATTGATGTACACCAATTCAGCTAAAATACACATATTATAAAAATTAAGACTTTTGGATAGAGTAAGACCTTAGTGATCATCCAAATGCACATAACAAAAGCTACATGTACTACTAAATAAAAAGGAAAAACTTTACATCTGATTTATACTAATAATTGTTAAATCAATAAGAACTACCTAAAATTAGGAAATACTTACATGTATTCCTGTCCAATTTGTATACCGTATTGAACAGATCAAAAGTTGCATCTGATATCAAGCCATGAGACCATAAGTATTCACCTCTTGAATTAAAATATGTATTGAATTCTAAAAGAGGATTCTCTATCGGCTCATACACAAGTATTTCAGTTCAGTAAACCAGTAGATTCGAAGATTTTGCTGCATTATATGCTAGCAAGTTGTACTAACCGCAATTCCTTTGAGATTGATCTTCGCTTTTGATTTTACAATGA
Source organism: Apium graveolens (assembly GCF_009905375.1). Lineage (NCBI taxonomy): Eukaryota > Viridiplantae > Streptophyta > Magnoliopsida > Apiales > Apiaceae > Apium > Apium graveolens. The sequence continues at coordinate 233,529,062 of NC_133650.1, read as the reverse complement.
GTTGTGCAAGTTGTGGAACATAGTGTCCTATCAAAAAATAAACTTTGTCTTAATGATTGACTATGATCAAAGTTATTACGATAATGCATATCTGTACTAGAACTTACCCCCATAACTCTCTCCACTAATTAAGAAATCTCTGTCCTTGTACTATGGGAACTTCCCTTAATCAACTTTCCTTTTTCTTTTACTAGGAAAAGTACAAGAACTGTAATAAAAAACTGAAAGCAAGATAATGTAAATGAAGTATAGAATCTAAACCTGTCATCTCATCATTAACATAGTCATAGAAGGATTTATTTGAAAAAAAATGAGAATCCAACTCCTGCAGGTGACTCCAGGTACAACATGTTTGCTTCTGTTAAGAATACAGGTAGTATAATGTTAGCTACTTAGGCATTTGATTTTAGAACTAGAAACACACAAAGACACAGTACAAGTAAACATATTATTTCACCATTGTTCCAGCTATACTCATTAAAGAGAGTATCAAAAGGAAAAAGAAGATACATAAACCAAGTTGGTTTCCTTATTCAGAAAAGGACTATATTAATTAATATTCATGGAGGAAAAAGATGCATTTATAAATGCAAAAACGCAGAAGACTCCTGAAATGCATTAAACCTCTAGCAGTCACTGGTTTATGCAATGGCTCCAGATATTAGGTGCATGCCAAAAAAATATCAAAAGATAATCTTGTGTGTCTAATTTTCTGTGTAGAAACAGGTCCCAGTTTATGAGCATTATCTTAGCAGTGTACAGGCTTGTGAACAGAACCTTCAAATCGACTTTCGCTAATGTCTACTTATTCAATAAGCAAAGAACCCATTGTGCAAGTCAGATAGGAGTACACATCAGATTACAGTGTTATAAGCAATGAAAGGTTTTCCAGAAATTTAGCAAAAAAAAAGGAATATCCAGTATTTAACAGAAAAAGAGAAAGAAAATTCCACCATCAGTATTTCTGTACATAGAATCGTGAAAAAAATTGGTAAACCGGAAACCAATTCAGGATGGGGGCAAAATTTAAACAAGGATAAGTTTTTAAAACCTGATATATTTCGCCTTGCTATTTCTTGTGTACAACGCTCACGTTCTTCAATACTTGAGCCTCCAACAATGGATCTGAACACAGTTGCGCCTGTCTATACCTTGTGTTAGTACATACAACAGTAAATAAATTCAAAATTATCAATAGCACCCACATATTATTGCATCTCAAAACTACAATGACTCAGAAATTAGGTAGGCTAGCAATTCTAGATTCTTTACTATGTGTAGTAGTTTATAAGCTGGAGAAAATATCATTTTTAGCCAGTCGGTGTCGTATTTATAACCTACACAGCTTACTAAGAAGCTTGTTTGGTGTCCTAATTACTTATGATTGTCTATATGACATCCTGACATTATAGAGTAGCAATTTTATGGCTTACGCTTGCTTCATATAATAAACAGAAATATCATGATATTATTGAAATCATTTGCAAGAATTTAGCTTCAAGAATTGAATGAATTTCTAATTCACAATGGTAAAACAAGGTCTCGACAAAATAGTAAAACAAGACTGTTTCTTGTTTTTCATCGACAAAAATGTACCCAGAGAACTGCTGAAAACCAACTTTTGGATGGCCAGGAAAGGTCTCGATTCTATCACCTCCTGGTTGAGAATCAACTACAGCAAGAATTTGCAATGTAGAAAGTCGTAGTATTGCTGCCGACACCACTGATTTTTTGGTAAGCTTAAATTTTTGGTAAGGTGCAGACACCATTGTTGAGAGACAGAGATTGTATGTTGCCACGGGTACACTTACACGTATTGCAGTAAGATAATCGTCCTTATCTCTTGTACCCATTACAGCTCTGGAGTCCCCGACATTACTATTAACAAGATCTTGGCCCTACAAGAAACCATAAAGAAATTCATGTTGAGAATGAATTTTATATAATTTAAAGGGAACCAATTTCAATTAAATTCAGTCTGGGACCTGCTTAATCAGGGTTACAGCTGTTATTCCACTGCAGAGGCAATCAATGTTAGTGTACATCTTAAGTTCTCTATCCATGACTTTGTAAGCTTCAAAAAAGGACTCCTTTAGGGTCTGAAACATATTTGTGTGCTTTTCAGTTTTTTCAACAACGACCGATGCCCTTGGTTCTTCATCATCATTTAAAAAGGATGTGTTTTCAGAGTTCAAGCTACCTGTGCCATTAAGACTAATCTCTCTAAGAACATCATCAGTTTTCGCATGAACTTCCCAGTGCGTACTCAGTTTTAATAAGAGAGAATCTCTGACTCTCTTAGCAACCATGGGACCATAAGGCCCATGTCCATCAAAAACACCAAAAAATATCGTGTCTGCTCTTGACGCAAAGTTCTGAAAGAAAATCCACTCTAAATTAGTCTCATAGCAGTGTGAGATACGAGGAAAATGCTCTTACAATTCTAAGCACATAAACTATTGTTCTCTAGTTTTGCATTCAACATGAAGATGTGATTTGAGCATAAAAAATTAAAGTTTGTCGAATATTAAAATGATCCAATGTCTAATGTGATTTTTCAGCAATAGCATTTTCATTTATGTCAGAATTAGCCTTTGTGTCTCCCACTGCTACATTTTACGTTTATCAACACATACAAGAGCAGAGAGATTAAATGTCACTGTACTAGAACCATAACCGAAATCTAAATCATTATTCAATTCAACGCTCAAGGTATATAATTTAGTGTTTAGAAATTTAAACATTGTTTACCTTTGCAGCACTTGATTCAACTTCCAAACATGCCTTGGTTAATATATATACATACTTCGCAGGCAGGGAAAATATTACGCCTTCCCAACAAGATTATAACCACCAAAAGTCCCAATAAAATTAACTCAAAGCTAAGTATAAGAATTTATAAAAGAATATAAAGCTTAAAATTACAATATTAAGAAGAGTATCAAACAGCTAACCTCCCATACAATCATGGTGTAACAGCCCGCACTTCCGGACTATTAATTCTAAATCAAAATTAGTATAAAATACAATTTAGTGATCTAAAATTCTATCACAAAGATACTATTACGAAAGCGCAGCTAAAAGCGGAAGCCCAAAGGTCAATCTATTCTCATACTAAGATCCTTGAACTCCAATGATTTCCAACTCGAATCTTATACGAAACCTGAAATATAAAAGGGATGAGCTACAAAGTCCAGCAAGTACAAATTGACTAACTATTTAACCGGAAAATAATGGGTATTTTTAATAAAACAAATTTTCTCAAAACGATAATAATTTTGTAAAAACAATTTCTAAAATAAATCCAACCCAAAGTTTTATATTTTAAAATTCAGAATTTAAAACAGAAGAGGTCAGATTTTTATAACAGATCAGAACAGAGTAAAACATAGCGAAAAGATAATTCTTATAAATATCACAGTCTTGATCTACGGCCACACTTTGCCAGTAGCCGGCATCTAATTCTTATTATTATTCTTATATACCACACTTTGCCTGTGGTCGGCATCTAAAGTTCAATAATTACGCGCCCTTAATAGGTATCTAAAGTTGCACACTCGTGCGCCTACTAAGGGTATCTAAGGCTAGTTCCGGAACTATAGCGTAAATTACGAACGGGGTCGAAAACGTAGAGACTGGGTTTCAAAAGATTCTCGTATCTTATTTCTTATACATTTCGAAACAGAATTCTTATATCTTATACGAAATTCGAAAATCAGAGTATCAAAATTTTTCCGAAAATAAAAGTAAGTCAAGAAAATACTTACCCCAAAGTCTGACCAGATCTGAATATAACCTTGTTGACCCTCTAAACGATGTTATCTTGAGAAACACAAAACACGAAAGTTGTAGAGAACGAAAAGAGCTTTCCGAAAAGTCCAGGATCACTGAATTCCGACTCACGATGAATTTACTAAGAATTTTACAAGATTGCTGATTTATGAATAAAGGCCTACGAATTTTAATGATTAAAACGAGGAAGACGAATAGAATGTATTTATAACGATACAAAACCCTATTTCTTAACCTACAAGTTAACCATATTAGAATATGATCCAAATTTTAGGCCTGTTATTCTAATTCAATTTTAAATCCTAATCTTAATCAAATTTTAATATTTTTTTCTATTATTCTATTATTAATCGATATTTAAAAATTACGGGATATTACACATGGCATCTTGATTAGTCCCTTTCTTGCCTTGTTGAGTAAACATTGAAGCAATATCACTAGAGCCATTAAAGAACATCCGTCCCAGAATCCTATGAAGCTCTTCTTCCCTCAATTCAAAGGAAGAATTTCCTGACCCTAATTTTTTCCTCAAATTCTTCCTTTTTCTAACCCCCGGGGAATTCGGGACAAGGCTCCTGCTTTCAGTAGATAAGCAGGACCATGAGCAAGTCCAATACCATGGAGGTGGTAGAGGCATCCGTTGCGAAACCATGAGCAACCATCTCAAGGAACAACTATGCATCTATATAACCTGAACATAAGCTTCTTTAGCCTCTCTTTAAATTCTCCACGATATTGTGTTCCAGCAACAAGAAGACCCATATCAAGGGTTATAACCTGAACATAAAGACATATAACTCTCAGAAAGAGCTCCAAACACACAAAATATGAAACCAATATCGAGAAAACCCTCCCAAAATACACAAAAACACACATGTAACAAATTGACATTCAGAACTAAATTAGAGAAGAAACTAACAGAAATAGAGAGGGAGAGGGGGAGAGGCAGTATATACATATACACCCAAAATCATAGAGAGGGGTAGTACTTTAAAGTACAACAACAATCCGATTTGACCCCAATTCCAATTAAAAAACCGTAGCTCGAATCTGTGAGATTTTACTAATATAAAATCCTAGCTAATCTAATCATCGATATGTGAGGTGATTCAGTTCAATTGAAAGCTGAGGGAGAGAGTGTGAGAGTAACTGAGAGAAGCAGAGAGAGGAGTGTGAGAGAGCGACTGAGAGTGAGTGATGTCTAGAGTGAGAGATTGCTTGTCCAAAAAATTGTCAGTTCTCCAAAAATTTTGAGCATACTTTAGCCCGCTTGATGGAGAGCCCAAAAAACTGCTAGCTTATTTCACTTTTTAAAATTTTAATAAAATTTTAAGTTTAAATAGTGTTTAAATTTTTTACTAATAAAAATTTATTAGCTACCAATTAGTATAGTTTACAAAATTTTTAAATAAAAACCTATTTTATCTATCTTAACTGATATTAATATTATTGCTTAATTATATTATCAAAATTAATTAATTTTCAAGTCAAATAATTATATATATTTAATTGTTTGTAAATGTAATTTTTTAATCCACCCTATTGTAATATAAGTTTACACCTGTTACCCGTATGTAACACTTTGAAGTTATAGTAAGAGGTTATGAAGACTATGGTAATATCAAAAATACTACGTTACGGTATATTAAGGGGAGCATTACCTAAGATAACATAATTTTGTAACATGCATGATTAAACCATTGCGATAGGCCATCTATGGCCTATTGTTGGAAGAACTTGGAGAGATTGTGTTGTTGTTTGCGCTTGGTTGTTGGAAAGAGATAAAAGAAATACAAGAGTGTACTATGGCTCCTTATATAAGCGCCTAAATGGGTTTGGGTGCCAAAAAAGGCGACGTTTGGGGCTCTTTTGAAATAGACGGTCCAGATAAAAACGGTTAAAATTCAACGGCTGAGATCGAGCCATGAAACGACGTGATAGAAAGCTGTCACATCAGTGCACCCACGACGTTGCCATGTGTACGCACGGAAATCGAGGTAAGACCGAAGCAGTCATCCTAAGGTTTCTTCACCCCAAGATGGGCCTAGATTGATGTCCATCGGCCCGCCCGAAGGCTCAGCCGAAGGACAGGGACATTTTGGCTATGTGCCCAATAAGACCCACCGAACGAAGGTCCATTAGACAATTATACTATTGGGCCGAAGGCCCAACAAGTCCGTACACCGAAGGACCAGTAAGCCCAGCGGATTGAGGGACACTCCTACTCCAACCGTTGGGATTACACAATCGTAACGTCCCCTTTTCACTACTCTTCATGATTAAAATGTAATGGACGAAGCATTGATGACAGAATCGGGTCTAAAAACCCCACGAAAGTAAGACGTAGACAATTACATACTCATTCTCTCAAATACTCTCTACTTTTTGTATTCCTTAAACCCACTCTATATTCAAATTATTATTCTCACACCGGAGGTGAATCAGGGGCACAATCACTCGCATTCTCTTCACTTTCAGGTAGCAACCGGAGGCAGTTCCTGGGAGGCCGAAGACCGTTCATTCAGTCCGATGAAGATCTGGGCGTAACAGACTCGTTAATAATAATGAATATAATTCGTATTTATTCAAAAAATGAGCGAGTACAAATCTTGTTTTATATTTTGAATAAATATGGAGTTGATTTTTGACATTATATTATTTGGTCATTTTTATTTTTTTGTTGTAAATCATTAATTAGAAATCGTACGATATCTATAAAAATAAGTAAAATCGAATAAACACGTTAAAATAGAACAAATCATGACTTTATTCATTCAAGTTACATGAAAGAGAACAAACCCAAAATGTGGGTAGGAAAAACTCATCAAGGGGCACTAACACTGTAAACAAAGGGAGACTTATTACAGTAAACGGGAATAAAATTACGAGAAACTAAAAAAAAGGCGGCTTTCTGGCAAAAAAAAAGTGCTCATCTAAGTAGGTGAAATATGCCCGACAAAAAATTAGATGAAATATTAAATTAATAATATAAATACACAAAGTTACTTACATAATTGCCAAATTTTTCCAAAATGGCATTTTAATGTTACTTAACATAATCAAATTGTAATTTTTAATAATGTGTGAGAGAAGATATGATTTTTTTTAATAAAATGACAGAAGTGATTGTTAAGTATAAAAGCGTTAAAATAGCAAAGTAATAATAATGAATTAGTTTATAGTAAAGTTGATTGCAACATATAACTTTTAGAATAAATAAGGTACTCCGTGAAAGTGTCCAATAAAAGAAATATTTAATCAAACAGTCTGAAGACTCTGAACAAGTAAATAAGAACCATCCAGTTCAGTTGAGCTCATTTCCCCATTAACAAATGGACCCTTAACCATCAATAAAGAAAACTGTATCCGAATTGTTCATACCCTTTAATATTTCTTGTCAATTTTTTATACTGTAGTACGGGTTGTTGTTTTGTATTTTATTCTTATATTTTGCTGCACTAAAATTTAAATATATATATATTCTCTCTATCCCTCCTATTTATTTACATTTTTTTTTAGATGTTTTTTTCAATTATTTATATTTCAAAATTTTCCAAAAATAATAAATTTTTTATATTTTTTAAAATAACTACATCCACTACTTCTCTCCATTATATCCAATTTATACATATAATATTAATCGTCCCCCTACTTTACACACATTTTTAACTTTTCTCCACTATTTTATAATTTTTCTTAAACTCTGTATCCAACCCAAATGTAAACATTTGGGAGAAACGTAGGGAGTAATAAAAAATAGTTTTAATAGTAATAGATAAAAATTCCATAAATTAAATTATGTGACTTAATAAAGATTATTCACCTATTTAAAAAAAAATTATATCATCAAATATCTTGATATACGATATTCTAATATACTTATTATCCGTAACAAATTAATTTTTTTTACATATATATTGATAAGAGAAAAATTCCTACTTTGTTGAGTCTACTTAGGTGATTTATATAAATATAATAATATATTTTAATAATACAATTAGTATTTTTTAATAAAGTTATATAACTACAAATGTACCCTTCGTGCATTTACGTTACTCTTTGTATTCACATAATTTAGGAGAGAACGTAATTAGGAGCATAAAATTCTATTGTTAATTTAAAATTTTAAGTATATCCCATGGTATATAGATTCTTAAATCTTGTAATTTTTTTTATACTTAATATAATAATTAATTGCAAAATTTAATCATTCAGAAATCATAAAAGAAAATGTACACCAAATAATCTTATTTATTCAATATTCAGATTTTTGATTCATTTATATTAATGATTCAGATATAAATAATTTAGATTTGTCAAATGACCCCTAAATTTTTAATTGAGATTAAATAAAAATTAATTAATTTTTAGAGTTCTACCCAGACATTAAATTAGTCAGGGCAATTCGAAAGATGTTCTTGTACCACTTGCTGTAAACCTGTACGTATTATAATATCACTACATATCATACTGCTATTCGACCTTCGAGGGAAAAAAACAAAAAAATATAAATGAAATAGTCCACAGTCTGGACCACGTTGTATGGAAAATTTGGCGATCAATAGCATCTTCTCAACTGAGAGCAGTTTCAACATTTGCGAACGCTCTCGTTCACTTTAGAACTTTCTAACTTAACTACCACGTTAATTGGAGAAGTATTAATTGTAACACCTAACGGCATCTACGCAGTACTCGCAAACGGAGGCGCCAACAGTTTACAAATTCTTTGAGCATACTTTAACTTGATTCCTCCAACTTTACTGGATATATATTTTTTTTTAATCCGGACCCTTGACTGTTTCTTTCGATCATCCATGACTCTTTTCTTGGTTTCTTTAATATTTTACACCATCTCCCACTTCTATCCTATTTTAAATTAATTCTATAGTTCATTTTTTCTCCTTTCACTTAATATCTTTTTTTGCCAGAATTCACTTAATATCTTTATTTCAGTATCTTTTCAATTTTTTTTTATTCAAATCAACTTCATCTCTGTCTACAAAATTACTGACGGAAATATGGGTACCGAACCTTGAGATAGTTGATTTAAAAAACAGTATTTTCAAATGAACTATTTTACTATTTGGAATTGTCTAATAATTAAAGATCTTTATCTTTGATGTTTGAAGATTGAGTAGTAAATTGTTGCGGAGAAATTAGTTTCTTTTTGAAGTAAAATATGTATGAAATCTCTATGTCGTTAGAAAATGTCAAGTTCAAATCTCAAATCACAATTTTTATGTGTTCTTGGTAAAATTACCGGAAATTAATTATTGGAGATTATATTTTGTAATCAAAATTTAGAGCATCTTCGAGGATAACATGTAAACTTGTTAGCTAAAAAGTCATTGTCTAAAATTTTGTTGAACATGTAAGGATTTGTGTTGCAGTGGTATTAACTATAATCATCAGATATATTCAAAATATTATTTTTCTTATTAATTTTAAACATACAATTAAAATAAATTTAAGTTAGTTTCAGTCAATAAAATTGAAAATAAAACATGTATTTAATAAAAAGATATTTAATGATAATATTTTTATATTATCATATTTATGTAAATATTATATAAAAAAATATTACAATTATAAATATATAACATATTTAAAAATGGGAATTTTTTTTAACAAACATTACTTATATAAATTCTAAAATATATAATTAAAACATAGTTTATTATATCAGAATTTTAAAATTTTGTTAACAATTAAATAATTATTTAAAAAGATTTGAAGTAGTATGTTATATTTTTAAAAATAAAAAGAGCGCCCGGATAGGATTAGGTTTACAAAAAATTTAAGCAGGAAAATGACGTTATAGTTTATTATATCAGAATTTTAAAATTTTTGTTAACAATTAAATAATATTTTAAAAAGATTTGAAGTAGTATGTTATATTTTTAAAAATAAAAAGAGCGCCCGGATAGGATTAGGTTTACAAGAAATTTAAGCAGGAAAATGATGTTGATTAGTTTTGATGATGGGAGCAGAGTCAGCAAATGTAACGTGCCATTTTTCTAAAATTATACTTAACAGGAGTATCCATCGGAGTGAACAATATTTTACATATTAGGTATATTCCATTACCACTTAGATATTATAGCTAACAAGTGAGGAGCATTGAAGATGCTCTTAAATTTTCATATTTGAATCTAAGTCACTTTATTAGTGTAATTCATATAAAATCGAGGTGAAGTTATTAGTCTGGAATAGATTATCAGGATATATCTCATATTGATAAGTGAAAGATAGTTTGTGTGCTTTGTATAATATAATGTGCTTTATACAACTATTAATGGAGGTGGGTGTGCACGATATTAGTATGGGCCTCACGTGTACACACATACGCGCGCCGCCTCGCTATAGCAGGCCACGTTACGACTCGCTTCGAAGGGTGAATGCTAGGTATGAAATGCACACGGGAGTGAATGTGTTTTCTTAATTTTACTAACTTAAAAATGATGTTAGAGTGTTTTCAAGATACTGAAGTTTAAAGGTGTTTGACTACTTGAACTTGACAGACCAAACATTTGTAGTGATAATCAAATAACTGAAAATACAGAAACACAATTTTCAAAACTCACTTGATTTATATTAAAATCAAATTAGTTGTGTTACAAATTGTTCTTGATAATAAGAACTGAGCTACTTCTCTTGAGATAATACAAGATTTTTAGATCTGTTTTTGTTACAACTTAACGAAAGACCCGTGACATATTTTATAGATCAACATGCACAATTTACATAAATTGCACTAAAATAGATAACACACTTTCTAAAGCTAATTTATCTATTTCTATTTTAAGTGCGGAAAATATGCATATAATCTTCTAGGTCTGTGACCCTCCTTTGTCCAGTTTATCTTGACCCTTGATCTTGCAGTTCTCAAGTTGTATTTGTAGACTTTCCATTTTAGTGATAAAAAGGTTTGTTGACTGATAATCTTGAATCTTCAAGTTGATTGTATTCTATAATTTGAGCTGTTATCGAGATCCTCATCACTGTGTAAAGATGTCTCATGTCGAGATATAAAATGACTTATCGATATCTCCAGTTCTCTATATGCAGTTTGGCTTGTCCACATCTCCACTTCTCTACATCCAGTTTTGACTTACCGACATCTTCACTTCTCTACATCCAGTTTTGACTTATCGACATCTCTACTTCTCTACATGCAGTTTTAACTTATCGACATCTCTACTTCTCTACATGCAGTTTTGACTTGTCGATATCTCTACATCTCTACATGCAGTTTTGACTTCTCTGTTAGATATATTTAAGATGTCATGTCTAATATGATTTGTGTTTAGTTTTCAGAACTTAACAACACGACATATCAGGACTTACTGAAATCAGGACTTACTGGAAGTCATAACTTAAGGTCATATTAGAACTTAAGTGTGGGAAGACTTTCAGTTAAGGAATGAAGATGATTTACAGGACAAGATCGAGACTAAAACAATAGAAGATATGCATGGAAAGAGTTAGAGGACTAGAAGACTTGTAGAAGATATCTGATTGATATATTTTAGGAGACAGAATTATATTCAATATCAATTAGAATATATCTTGTAACTGTGTACTATATAAACACAGCTTAGGGTTTACACTATATGTGTTATCATTATCGAGAAGATTATACATTGTAACCTAGCAGCTCTTAGTGATGTTTGTTCATCACTGAGAGAGAACAACAGTTCATATTGTAATTGAGTTTATTGAATATACTTGATCTTTGTTACATACTTGTGTTAAATCGATTTGATTGTATAAACACTGTATTCAACCCCCTTTTACAGTATCGTGTGACCTAACAATTGGTATCAGAGCTTATCTGTTAACACACATACAGTAAAGATCCAACCAATCATGTCTGAAGAAGCACAAACTCCAACCAAGCCCACCAAAACTCAAGAAACTCAAAACACCCAAACCCATAGTTGATATGAAACTATTAGGGTTCCAATACTGAGATCTTCTGAGTATCCCATATGGAAAGTTAAGATGACTATGTTTCTGGAAGCTATATATCCAAAATACCTTGATAGGATTAATGAAGGACCATATAATCCTACCAAGCTATCTGTTGCAGTTGCTGATCAACCAGCAAAGTCCCTACCAAAGGAGAAAGGTGATTACACAGCTGAAGATATCTCATATATTTCCAAGTATGCAAGGGTAAGGCATTTGCTGCATAGTGCCATTGATAATGTCATGTCAAACAGGGTAATTAATTGCAAGACTGCAAATGAGATATGGGATGTTTTGGAGACAAGATGCCAGGGAACTGATGCAATCAAAAAGAACATGAGGACTATACTCACTCAAGAGTATGAGCACTTTGACTCAAAAGCTGATGAGTCATTAACTGATTTATATGACAGGTTTGCCAAACTCTTGAATGATCTGTCACCGGTGGACAAGAAATATGATCTTGAAGATTCAAATCTAAAATTCCTTTTAGCACTTCCTGAAAATTTGGATTTGAAGTCTACTACCATAAGAGACAACTACGACCTTACCGAAACTACTCTTGATGAAATTTATGGTATGCTCAAGACTCATGAACTTGAGATGGATCAAAGGAGCAAGAGGCATGGAAAAAAGTCAAGAGCAGTTGCTCCTAAAGCTGAGGAGGAATCTCCTAAAGTGGTTGCCTCAAAGAGGGGCAAAGGAAATGCTCTCATCATAAAGTCTGATTCAGAGTCATCATATTCTGATGATGATGATTCGGAAACTGAAAGTTTACCTAAAATAGATGTTGATGCAGAGTTGATGCAACTATGTGCTTTTATGGTGAAGGGTATCAGAAAATTCAGAAAGGGCAAGAAGTTTTCCAGGAAAAGTGGAAGTTTTGATAAGAAAGGGTTCAGAAAGTCTGAAGGCAAAGGAGAAAAGTCTGACAGATGAGATAACTCAAATATCAAATGCTACAATTGTGGTGAAAGAGGCCATATATCTCCTGACTGCAAGAAAGGAAAAAGTGACAAAGGCAAGGCACTTGTCACAAAGAAGAAAAACTGGACAGACACTTCAGATTCTGAAAATGTGGTGAACTATGCCTTGATGGCAAATGCTGATAGCAGTCCTGAAACTGCTGAATTAAAGGTACCTCAAACAACTTATACTTTCCATACTGATGATATTATTGAGTTGAGATTATATCTTAAAACCATGTTCATTAGTCATAGAGATCAGACTTTAACATTTGAAAGATTAACATCTGAAAATCTTTCTTTTAAAAGAGAAATGACTATTTAGAAAATGAGTTAGTTTTTCTTCATCAAACTAAGAAAGAAATAGATGATGCTTTGCCTATTAGAGATGAAGTGTTAAAATTGAATGAATCTGTAAAAGCTGACTTAGAAAAGGAAAGAGAGATTATCAGAACTTGGACTAACTCTGGCAGAACAACTCAGGATATACTAAGTAGTAAAAAACTGGAAAGAGGGCCTAGGTTATTGAGATGATAAAAGTGAGAAAGGAACTATGCAAATTGAGCCAATTGTTGTTAAATAAACTGCTAAGCCAAAGGTAAATCCTGTTAAGTTTGTAGCAAAAACTGTAAAGTCTGATTCTGAAAAGATGAAAGAGTCTAGGACAGAAGTCAAGGAAAAGTCAACTTTTAACAAATTAGAACATGGTAAATCAGCTGAAGTAAATATAGGCTTAATGACTAAGAAGCGGCTTAAGCATAAACTGAAAGAGATTAGAAATATGAACAAGGTAAAAGAAGCTAGGAAAAATAGGAATGGAAAGGAAGGTGTGAATAAAAGCAATAATTATATGCCTGTTCCTAATGCTCCTAGAAAGAAATGTAATAACTGTGGAAACTCTAACCATCTTGCTTCTTTTTGCAGGAAAAATAAAGATATAAACTCTTTACCTCTTAGATCAGGAGTTAAGAGTCAGTCTGTTAGGTTTAAACCACAAAATCCTTGTTTTCATTGTGGTAGTTTATGGCATTCCATTTATACTTGTAAGGAATATCATAGTTTGTACTATGATTATTATCAAATAAAACCTTCTTTGAAGAAAGTTAGTATTATTCCTTCTAGTGTAAAGTTTGATGCAAAGTCTGATATAAAGTCTGATAAACAGCGTATTAGCATAAACTCTGAATTAAAATCTGCTGTAAATGCTAACAAACTTAATAAGGCCAAAGGATCCAAGCAAGTCTGGGTCCTTAAAACTAACCAATAATGGTCTTTGTGATTGCGAGGCAACAGGAAAAATATCCTAGTGCTGGACAATGGATGTTCAGGACATATGACTGGAAATAAAGCCCTGCTATCAGACTTTGTGGAGAAAGCTGACCCAAGAGTTTCTTATGGAGATGGCAACATGGGAAAAACTCCGGGATATGGCAATATCAATCTTGGGAATGTCATCATTGAAACAGTAGCTCTTGTCTCAGGACTTAAACACAATCTGCTAAGTGTGAGTCAAATCTGTGACAGAGGTTATCATGTGGATTTCTTTGAAGAACACTGTGAAGTTGTAAGTAATTCTACAGGTAAAGTAGTTCTGAAAGGTTACAGGCATGGTAACATTTATGAACCTAGACTTTCAACAAGTTCTGATGGTTCTGCAATCTGTCTGTTGAGTAGAGCATCAATTCAAGAAAGCTGGAACTGGCACAAAAGACTCTCTCATTTAAATTTCAACAACATAAATGAGCTAGTAAAGAAAGATCTTGTGAGAAGACTGCCAAAATCAGTATTTGCTCCTGATGGCCTTTGTGATTCAAGTCAAAAGGCAAAACAAAGAAAATCTTCATTCAAGAGCAAAACTGAATCTTCAATTCTTGAGCCATATCACCTACTGCATGTTGATCTTTTTGGTCCAGTCAATGTCATGTCTATTACAAAGAAGAAATATGCTATGGTTATAGTGGATGAGTTCACAAGATACACTTGGGTGTATTTCTTGCACAAGAAGAATGAAACTGCATCTACTCTAACTGATCATTTTAGACAGCTGGATAAATTGGTCAAAGATTCTGTCAAAATTATAAGAAGTGATAATGGCACTGAGTTCAAAAATTCAATCATGGAAGAGTTCTGCAAAGAGCATGGAATAAAGCATGAATTTTCTGCACCTAGAACTCCACAGCAAAATGGAGTTGTAGAAAGAAAGAACATGACTCTCATTGAAGCTGCACGAACAATGCTTGATGAAGCAAAGCTACCAACCTACTTTTGGGCTGAAGCTGTGCAGACTGCTTATTTTACACAGAATGCTACACTCATAAACAAGTATGGAAAAACACCATATGAGATGGTGAAGAAAAAGAAGCCAAATCTAAAATACTTTCATGTATTTGGATGTAAGTGTTTTGTTCTTAAGACTCATCCTGAACAGCTGTCAAAATTTGATCTAAAAGCTGATGAAGGAATTGTTGTTGGATAACCACTTTCTACAAAAGCCTTCAGAGTTTACAATTTAAGAACAAGGGTTGTCATGGAATCTATCAATGTATCTTTTGATGATAAGAAGATTACTGGACTTGAAGATTTCAATGATCATGATCAACTGAGATTTGAAAATGAAGATTTAAGTTCTGATTCTGTAAATTCTGATTATTTAAATCCTGATCCTGTAAGTTCTGACGGGTTAAATTATGATATCATTGAAACTGTGGTAACTACTCTAAGGGAAAATGCATCTGTCCACGGGGAGCAAGCTGAAGATCCTAGCACAACTCAAAATTCTCAAGAAGCATCAGAACCTGTCACTGGCTCTTCAAGTTCTGATGAGCCAAATCCTGACAATACTGGAAACTCTGATTCTTCAAATCCTGAGGGATCCAACTCAAATTCTGAAGTCTCAGAGAGCATAACTATAGGGGGAGCATCAGAAAATCCTGATGGGGACAGCATGGATCATGGGGGAGGATCCAGTTCTAGAGAACAACTCCCATCTGCAAGGAAGTGAACCAAATCACATACACCTGACTTAATAATTGGAGATCCTGAAGCAGGTGTCAGAACTAGAACTGCAACATCAAATGAATGTCTCTATCATTCCTTTATGTCTCAGACTGAACCAAAGAAAGTAGATGAAGCTCTTCAAGATGCTGATTGGGTGCAAGCAATGCAGGAAGAGTTAAATTAATTTAAAAGAAATAAAGTCTGGACCCTAGTGCCAAGACCAAAGAACAGATCAATGCACAAAATGGGTGTTCAGAAATAAAACTAACAGTAATGGCATAATTACAAGAAACAAGGCAAGGTTGGTTGCTAAAGGCTACTCTCAACATGAGGGTATTGATTATGATGAAACATTTGCACCAGTTGCTAGATTGGAAGCCATAAGAATCTTTTTGGCTTATGCTACTCACAAAAAGTTTAAAGTCTTTCAAATGGATGTGAAAAGTGCTTTTCTCAATGGAGAATTGGAAGAAGAGGTATATGTTGAACAACCTCCAGACTTTGTAGATTCAAAATTCCCAAATCATGTCTACAGTCTTGACGAAGCACTTTATGGCCTTAAACAAGCTCCAAGAGCATGGTATGAGACTTTAGCTCAATTCCTTCTGGAAAGTGGATTTCATAGAGGTATAATTGATAAAACACTGTTCTACCTCAACCCTGGAAAGGACTTACTTTTGGTACAGATATATGTTGATGATATCACATTTGGTTCTACAAATGCCAAACTCTGTGAAAGGTTTGCAAAGCTAATGCAATCAAGATATCAAATGAATATGATGGGAGAACTTAGCTATTTTCTGGAACTTCAAGTCAAGCAAAATGAAGAAGGTACTTTCATAAATCAATCCAAGTATACCAGAAATTTACTCAAGAAATTTGGAATACAAGACAATTCAACTGCATCCACTCCCATGGCCACTGCAACCAAGTTAGATAAAGATACTGGTTCATCAGTAGATATTACTAACTACAGAGGTATGATTGGCTCTTTATTCTATTTAACTGCAAGTAGACCTGATATCATGTATGCTACCTTTCTTTGTGCAAGATTTTAGGCTGATCCAAGAGAACCTCATTTAATAGCTGTGAAAAGAATTTTCAAGTACCTCAAGGGTACAGCTGATCTAGGATTGTGGTATCCTAGAGAATCAGATTTTAAGCTAATAGGTTACTCAGATGCAGATTTTGCAGGATGCAAAATAGACAGGAAAAACACTAGTGGAAGCTGCCAATTTCTTGGAGGCAGATTGGTTTCTTGGTTTAGCAAGAAACAGAAATCAATTTCCACATCAACTGTAGAAGCAGAATATATTGTTGCAGGAAATTGTTGTGAACAGATTCTTTGGATGAAGAATCAGTTACTGGACTATGGGTTAGAATGTTCTAAAATACCTATTTACTGTGACAATCAAAGTGCTATTGCTATGACAGGTAATCCAGTTCAACACTCAATGACAAAGCACATCAGCATTAGGTACCATTTCATAAGGGAATATGTGATGGAAGGTACAATGTAATTGCATTTTGTTCCAACAGATCAACAACTAGCAGATATCTTCACAAAACCACTATGTGAAGCTACTTTTACAAAACTGGTAAATGAACTTGGAATGGTTTCAGGTTCTTTCTCAAAATCTGCTTAGTTTTTGTTCTCTTGCATCAGACTTTATGGTCAGTGTTTACAGATTGTCTTATCTCTATGTAATCTGTGCTTAAATTTTAATACATTAAATACTGATTGTTATCTGATGTGATTCTATATACTCTGATAGTGTTTTGAATATTCTGTGACTATTCAATCGAATGAGGATTACTGTGCTAGATGCTGACATAGTAGTCTTTAACATACTAGAAATTCC
This sequence comes from Apium graveolens, assembly GCF_009905375.1. Lineage (NCBI taxonomy): Eukaryota > Viridiplantae > Streptophyta > Magnoliopsida > Apiales > Apiaceae > Apium > Apium graveolens. Next base: position 233,511,475 of record NC_133650.1, on the reverse strand, counting down.
ATGTTTGAATTAGTTGTTTATGTGGAAACCCATTAACACAAGCAAATTCTGATGATGAGCTTAGTCAAATTTACTTTGTGTATCTTATTACTAAGTCACAAACTAGATTCTTGCTTCTCATCTGTCAAATTCTGATGTCAGTAAATCTTAAGGATGAACTACATGCTTGATAAGCCTCACTTATCTGAATAAAAGAAAATTAAAGTCAAGTACTCCTTTGAGATCTAGAGTAAATATGTGGAAGGGAAGACCCAAGTGCATTGCTGGTATTAAGTTATATGCATTAGAAAAGCAAATAAATTTTTTTGGTGGCTTTTCACATTCTTTGATTACTGGAGAAATACTCTGATAATAGCATAAATTCTGATAGCAGTTGTGACTTACTTACACTGAGAAGCCACTGTAAAAAGGAATTTCAAAAGATGCATAAAATGAGCACAAACAGTTGAGGTGGATTCTTGCATAAATTTATTCTATAGTAGAGTTCATTATTAATGACAGATTTTAAGCACTTTTCTGAGTTATGCCTTATTTCTAAGATGTACTGAAGTTTATCAGACTTTAATCTTTATCTGAAATTTTGCTAAGGCACACACATTCACTCCATATGAATGATGAAAATTATTGTGGTGATTAAGTTGTTTCAGATAAACAGTCAAGTGTCATTTGCATAAATTCTGAGGACAAGTTTTGATGGAAGTTCTGATGATTAAACTCTGAAGAAACAAGTCAGTATTTGTATGATGAATCACAGATACAAACATTCACTTTTTGAGTACAGAAGCCATGTTCTGATGACCGTTAACTTCTGATAATAGTCAAGTTCTGATATTAAATCCTGATGCAAACTCTGATGCTTACGTGGCATTATTTATTTACTTGACTTATTTGTGGTAAATACTGTAACGGTCATATTTTATCAGAATATAATTAGGTGAGATAAAAACAGTCATAATCATTTAGTAAGTGGGAAGCGTGTTTTCCTTGAAACACTGTATATGCACATTTATTACTGCTTAATACCCGTGCCCACTAATAATTTTTTGACTAATGATATGTTGTCAGGTGTCTAAAGTCTGTTCTGCTTCAATCATGACAATTGTCAAAAAGAGAGTATAAATATGGGAGTTAAAAGATTTTATAATCTTTTATCTACTTTTCTTTCTCTAATCTCTCTTATTTTCTCTCTCACTAATATTCTCTGAAGCTATTTTCTTACAGGATTTTTATCAAACACCTTGTGTACACTCTATTTTCTCACTTATTTTTCACAGAAATGGCACCCAAAGACATCATTTTTAATGGAGTTAAGTTTGTTCCTATCAACTACTTGGCTATTTTGAGCAAGGATGAAGCCACATCAGAACTTCACTTCATCCAAGACTTTTTATCTCGCATTGAAATAGGCTATGCACTGACCCAACCTGAAGCAATCTCAGGGACTCAGGTGCTGGAGTTCTGGAGGTCAGGAGTTTATGATGATGGTGGTGCTAATGGGTCCCCAAGCATCATATTTACAACAAGGGAGGATGCACATGTGGTGACTTTAGCCACAGTTTGACAAGCACTACAATTGCCAGAAAATTGCACTTATTCAACAGTTGAGGAGCCAGCTCTTCAACAGCTAATGGCCAATTTGGGCTATGAGAAAACTTTGGCAAAGCTTGGACAACTAAAGAGACCCCACATCAGGAGGGAGTGGAGTTTCTTCTTTGACTGCATCACAAGAACCTTTGCAAACAAGTGTTCAAACTTTGATGCAATTCCTATCCTAAGTCAACAAATTGGGTATGCTCTGATTACTCAATCTCATTTTGATTATGCTAATGTTATACTAGGATTCATAGGTGATTGGATGACAGAAGATAGGAATACAGTCTATTTTGCTAGATTCTGTCAACTTATTTACAGTTTCTGTTGCTCTGATGCACCCCAATTAGCAAGTGAATTGATTTCACCATTTAAACTTGCTAAAAGAGCTTTTACTGATTTATTATCAACTGATAATAAGAAAACTGTTCTAAGACCCCTCCAAATTCCACAATCAGTCAAACAGTTTTTGGTAAACTCTAACCCAAACATCTATACCTCCATATATCCTGATATCAAACCATCCAACCTCCATCAGCACCTCCAACCACTACACAATCAACCACCTCTCAACCTCAACCAACTCAACCTACCATCCGAACATACTTCCAACCAGCACAAATCTCACAACAACAACCATCAGCACCTACCATCAGACCTTCATCTTCCAGGCCTAAGAGGGCAAAGTCTGTTCCTCAACCTCCACTAAAGAGAAGGAAGATGATTCTCAGGGATGAATCTGATAGTGAAGATGAGCAAGTACAGGTTCATGCATCAGAACCTGTGACTATTAAAGCTGAAAATATGGTTTTTCAGAAAGAAGCTGAAGGGTTAACCCATCAGAATTTAGATGAAGCTTAGGGTTCAGGTACTTTGAAGAGGAAAAGAACTGTAAGTTCTGATGATAAAGCAACTCCTTCACTATCAAGGAGATTAAATAAAATGAGAGCAAGAAGGCACATGGCTAAGCCTCCATCAGAGAATACTGAAAAAGCCGAGGAAGGGGATCAGGAATCTCTGATCTCACAGCCAATTGTACTTGAAGCTTTGCCATCTCCAACTCAAGCTCAAGACACTGCTCAAGATACTGTGCTCACACCTCATGTCTCTCCTATTCATGACAAAGCTACAGATAATGTCGAAGAACAAGCTGCAATTTCTGAAATAGATATTCAAAATCTGAATATACCAACTGCTCTGTATCTAGAAGCTCCAACCACAGCAGCTCAGCCATCTACAGTCAATTCTCCAATTCTACAGGCTGAGATACCAACAACTCCTATTCTGGAAATAAATTCTGATGATCAGAATTTAGATGAAGTTGTTCCAGAATCTCCAACAGCAACACATACACTAGTACTGTCAGAAGATAATGAGTCTTCTTCAAGTTCTGAAGACAGTGTTTCTGTTGATACTCCAGCTCCTATTCTAGGAAATGAGGCACTTATTGAGAAGTTTGTTGAGTAAGCTGCTCCTATTCCTCGGGAAGATACTCACAGAGGTGTGAAGTGGACCAAGAAGTGGAATGAAACTGATTTCATTCCAAGCTCTAAAGTTCTCACAGAGCACATTGCTAAGGCTGATGAGCTGATGACAAGTTCTGATTTTAAGACTCAACTCAAAGTCACAGCTCTAAGTGTCAAGACTCTTCAAGGTCAACACTCTACAACTCATGAAAAGGTTCACAAACTTCTTGAAAATGCTAAAATGCCGGAGATAGAGACCAAACTTGATAAAAAGAGGTTTATCAGACCTATTTCTGAGAAAGTTGAAGCCATTGAGAAGATTTAAGAACAACAACAGGCCCAAATCACTGAGGTCCTGCAGAATCAAGCTTCTCAAAAGGCTCAATTGGATGAAATCCAATCTTTAGTTGAACTTCTTCTCTCTCTCCTACTACCTGATGATGCCAAAAAGGGGGAGAAAATAGTTAAGTCCAAATGCTCTAATACTCCGATACTGAAGAAAAGGGATAATAATGAAGATGATCAGGGAAACCCTAGCAAGGGTCAAGGTCAAGGTCAAAGCAGCAAGGTTTCTTCTAGGAAACTAATTACTGATGCAAGCAAATCTTCTATTCAAAAGAAGACAAGTTCTGAAGTTGCTCAAACTCAAAATCTGATAGCAAGTGTTGATAGTCAAAATTTGATATTAAGTTATGATAAGCAAAGTCTGATGACAAAGCCTGATGTTCTGATACAAGGTGGAAGTTAAGACTCACAGAAATTTTTGCAAACTCTGAAGTTAAAGGGGAAGCAGACTACTGTCTACTACAAGGATCCCAAGATTCAGACACTTGATGAAGAGATTTATAGAAGATTATTTCTGAAGCATAATCCTGGAATGGATTTAAAAAATCTCAAGGAGGAAGAAGCTAGATTTAAAGCTGAAAAGACAAATCTAAAGCCAAAAGCTTCTGTTACAAAGAAACCTCCAAGGCCTAAAGTAAAAGGCATTGTGATCAAGGAGAAGTCAAATACTGAGGCATCAAAGCCCAAGACTAGATCACAGTCTGAGATTGATCCCAAAGACAAAGGGAAGGGAAAAGTTGATGAACCAACCAAGCCATTGGAGATGAAAATTCCTCAAATCCTGATGAAACCAGTGTGCAAAATGGTTCAAGTTACTGATGTACTCTTGCTGAAGATGAAGATGTTCAAACTCTGAAAAGAAGGAAGATAACTGAAGAATCCAAGACAACCTCTGACAAGGCTCAAGTTGTTCAGAGTGAAGAACTTCAAGCTACAATAGAAACAACAAGTTCTGATAGAGTTATCAAGACATCAACCTCTGACAGTGCTCAAATTGATTTAGACAAGATGAAAGTAGCTGACAAAAAGAAACTTCTATGGAAAAATGTCAAACCATCTGATCCAAAGAAAAGCCAATTGTTGTCTGATTTCATGACTATTGGGTTAAATGCTAGAGAACCGAGAGACAGGGCTGTACTAGGTTCTGATGAAGGTAAGATCAAGACAGGAGTTGAAGTTGCTACTAGAGATCCATTTCTATTGACTGACAGACCTCTTGAAGATGTTACACAGAAACACCTTGATAAGGTTATCTCTGTTCAAGTGGTACGGGATGTCATGACAAGCACAATGTCAAGGAAAATCTGATTCTATTTCTTGAAGATGGAAGGACATATCAGATGTCACAATCAGATATGCTGAACATATCTTTGAAAGAACTTCAATTCTTTCATTATCTTTTAGAGATAAAGTCTGATATTACCAGGAGATGGTCAAATTTCATATTGAAGAATATAAGAGATAAAGCTAGAATTTCTGGTTCAAGGGTTACAGAATTCATTCCAAATATAGTTGAAGATGATGGAAGTGAGATTCCAATGAAGAAGGATTCTGCTAAACTTGAAGTGATTTTGAAAGAGAAATGTCTATGCTACAATGAAGATTCTTCTCATCCAAGGGTAATAAGACTGGATGATGGTTTAGAAAGAAACCATATTTCTGCACTAAGGACTGTAATCTACCAGATTGGAAGTCAGGGTAAAGATTTGAAGAAAGTCAAGACTACACTATCTCAAGTCCTGAGGATTAAAAAAGAAAAGCTGATATCAAACTTTGTCAAGAATCATTTTGGATTCAGACTGACTCAGTGAGATTAGTAAAAGCTACAAGGACTATAAGTTATAGTTAGTTATCTAGTTAAACTCTCATTGCATTTGTACTTAAATATTTTTGACATCATCAAATTTATTAACTTGTATATTTTGCATAATTTACAAGTTGGGGGAGATTGTTAGATATATTTGAGATGTCATATCTAATATGATTTGTGTTTAGTTTTCAGAACTTAACAACATGACATATCAGGATTTACTGGAAGTCAGAACTTAATATCAGAACTTAAGGTCATATCAGAACTTAAGTGCGGGAAGACTTTCAGTTAAGGAATGAAGATGATTTACAGGAGAAGATCGAGACTAAAACAATAGAAGATATGCATGGAAAGAGTTAGAGGACTAGAAGACTTGTAGAAGATATCTGATTGATATATTTTAGGAGACAAAATTATATTCAATATCAATTAGAATATATCTTGTAACTGTGTACTATATAAACACAGCTTAGGGTTTACACTATATGTGTTATCATTATCGAGAAGATTATATATTGTAACCTAGCAGCTCTTAGTGATGTTTGTTCATCACTGAGAGAGAACAACAGTTCATATTGTAACAGAGTTTATTGAATATACTTGATCTTTGTTACATACTTGTGTTAAATCGATTTGATTATATAAACACTGTATTCAACCCCCTTCTACAGTGTTGTGTGACCTAACATTCTCTACAAGTAGAATGACATCTCTACAAGTAAAATGACTTCTCTACAAGTATAATGACATCTCTACAAGTAGAATGACTTCTCTACAAGTTATTCTGATTTCTCGTTAGACATCTCGACATTGCTCGATTTGTGACTTCTTGACAGTTGACTTAGAATATTTTTCAATCCGCATCATTATTCTTCACCAAGTAGTATATCATCATTCTGAGGCATGATCAGACTTGATCTTTTTTTGGAAATTTATTCATACATTATTGACTGTTTATTGAGAAATACACTAGTACGGTCTACTTATCAATTTCACTGACTCAAGAATATCATTATAAAATACATAAGATTACAAGTCAACTAAATCTTGGGTTTGTCAAAGTGACTTAGTCTTGTTATGTAAAGATATGTCTTGCACAATAATCTCCCCCAATTTGTGAGAAGATTATTTGTCACAAATTCATGCTTGATAACAAGACTAATCCCAAGCTAAAATTTGAAACCAACGGATACACAGTACATGCCATGGAGTACACCAGTTTCTGGACCACACAGGAAATATTGTCATAGCATGTCTTCTTGCAAGTGAAGGCTCGCGTGATTGTGTCAAACACAAATGACCATTCACTCCTAAGATTCTTCTTATTCATCCGGGCTAAATCAATCTTCTCACTATAGTTGATGTAGTCCATGAATTCGGCCAGTTCTTGAGAAGTAAGTGCTTCCACAATCTTTTCTGTGGGGTTGCCCAATGCTTTGTTCAAGTCAAGAGCATTGAACTCCACAACTACCCCTTTGATACTACAGTTTACCACCATTGTCATCACTTGGTTATCATCTTCATGATTGGTAAGAATGGAACTATTCTAGAATTCATTTAAAATGTCCAAATACAACACATAATTTGCTGCTAGTGCCCCTGCAAGATACGAATCAACCTCAAACTTTACAAAACACTTGAAATTATCAGGTGCATCTGTTAGATCAATAAAAGAGAGATAGTCTGTTCTATACTTGGGGATTTCAGCTCTGACGGTGTTGGTGTTTGATGCCATTTTATGAATTTGAATGGGCAAGTGTTTTTTAGAAAGAAAAAGCTTGAAATGTTGAGAATGGTGAAAAATCATAGTAATTAGGTTAATTGAGATCTCGAGAGCGTAAAGAGGGGTTATGTCGAGATGTCTGGGTATTTATAATATAGAGTTGTGACTTCTCGATAAAAGAATAATGAACTGTAGAAAAGTTCTGTAGAGAAGTCACGTGGCTTATAAAGAACTCATGTCGAGATTTCATTTTCTTGACTCTTATAGAGAACTAGATAGTGACACATCGATATGTTGTACGAATACCGAGTTTGTCCATTCAGACTGATTTATTTTAATTTATATTGAAAATATAACATGAAATTAGAATCAATTTTATATCAAAAGTATTTTACTAAAATAATTTATTGAATAAAATTATTTCATTTCTAACTTATCGAGAAGACTAAATTTGAATTATAGAGAACTCCATATCGATAAGTATATTGAGATCTCTGCATAGCTCATAGAGAACTAGATAGTGACATATCGATATGTTATATAAATACCCAGTTTGTCCATTTGGACTGATTTATTCTAATCTATATTGAAAATATAACATAAAATTAATTGATTTATATCAAAAGTATTTTACTAAAATAATTTATTGAATTAAATTATTCCAATTCTGAGTTATCGAGAAGTCTAAATTTGAATTGTAGAGAACTCTGTATCAATAAGTATGTCGAGATCTCTACATAGCTTATCGAGAAGTCATGAAAAAACTTATCGAAAAGTCTATCAAGAAGTCATTAAAGACATATCAAGAACTCTATCGAGGAGTCATTAATGAGTTATCGACAAGTCATATAGACTTATTGAGAACTCAGTTCTTACATCAATTTCACATATCAACAATGTGAATTAATATTGGGACAATTTTTCTTAGAATTAGAAAAATTTCAAGTTAGATTTATTTTTTAAAAAAATGTACAGAGAATTCTGAAATATTTATAAATCACATTCCAGTTAATTCCTAATTAAATCAAATTAATTTTGATTCATTAAAAATTGGACTATTGCAACATGTTAGCTGAGTTCTTGCCTTAGGATGAAGAATTTGGCATACCAATTTCACTTACAAGCCTTGTGAAAGTTGCTTCATCCAAATGTTCGGTGAAAATGTCAACTAACTGTTTTTCTGTCGGAACAAAAATGAGCTCAATGGTACCATTTACAGTATGTTCTCTGATAAGATGGTACTTTACATTAATGTGCTTAGTTCTAGAATGGTTAACAGGATTATCAACAATGGATATTGCATTAGTATTGTCACACATGATAGGAATCTTTTGTAATACTAGACCATAATCCATTAGTTGATTTCTAATCCAAACTACTTGAGCACAACAACTTCCAGCAGCTATATATTTAGCCTCAGCTGTGGAAGTTGACACAAATAGTTATTTTTTACTATACTATGATACAAGTCTTTAACCAAGGAATTGACAACTTCCACTAGTACTCTTTCTGTCTACCCTGCAACCAGTAAAATCTGCATTCGTGTATCCAACAGCTTCAAAACCAGTTCCCTTAGGATACCACAATCCCAAGTTTGGTGTTTCCTTCAAATATCTGAAAATCCTCTTGACAGCCATTATATGTGATTCTTTAGGATTTGCTTGAAAACTTGCACACAAACATGTAGCAAACATGATGTCTAGTCTACTTTTAGTCAAATACAGTAAAGATCCAATCATTCTCATATAGCTTGAAATGTCTACACCTTTTCTGTTAGATATATTTGTGATGTCATGTCTAATATGATTTGTGTTTAGATTTTAGATCTTACTTAACAGGACAAATCAGTACTTAACTGGAAATCAGTACTTATACTGAAGTCAGGACTTAAGATATCTGAACTTAAGTTATCAGAATTTAAGTTATCAGGAGATATTTATCAGGAGATAATATCAGGACTTAAGGAGACTTTCAGATAAGAAAGGCGGCTGATTGAAAGGAAAGAAGATCAAGACAAATACAAGAAGAGATATGCATGAAGAAGGAATTCTATGAAGAATAGAATACTTGGAAGAAAAGATAACTGATTGATATATATATTAGGAAGCAGAATTGTATTCGATATCAATTAGAACATTATCTTATAACTGTGTAGTATATAAACACAGACATAGGGTTTACACTATATGTGTTATCATTATGGAAAATATTATTCATTGTAACCCTAGCAGCTCTCGTGATAATTTGTTCATCACTGAGAAAGGACAGTTCCATATTGTAACAGAGTTTATTATGTTGAATAAAATCTGTTTTCAGTTACTTGTGTTCTTAATTCGATTTGATTATGGTAAACACTGTATTCAACCCCCTTCTACAGTGTGTGTGACCTAACAAGTGGTATCAGAGCAATCCGTTAACACACAAATAGTTTAAGATCCAAAATCAATCATGTCTGAAGAAACACAAACTCCAACCAAGCCCACCAAAACTGAAGAACCTCCAAAAACTCAAATCCATAATCGATATGAGACTATTAGGTTCCCATACTGAAACCATCTGAATATCCCATATGGAAGGTGAGGATGTCTATGTTTTTGGAAACTACAGATCCAGAATACCTTGATAGAATCAATGAAGGACCACAAAAGCCAACCAACCTCTCTGTTGTAGTTTCAAATTAGGCAGCACAGACAGTACCAAAGGAGAAAAGTGAGTATACAACTGAAGATATCTCATCTATTGCTAAGGATGCAAAGGTACGACATTTGGTGCATAGTGCCATTGATAATGTCATGTCAAACGGGGTAATCAACTGCAAGACTGCAAAGGAGATATGGGATGCCTTGGAAATAAGTTGTCAGGGAACTGATTCAATTAAGAAGAATAGGAGGACTATACTCACTCAAGAGTATGAGCACTTTGACTCAAAACCTGATGAGTCATTAACGGCATTATATGACAGATACAGATTTGTCAAACTCTTGAATGATCTGTCACTAGTGGACAAGGAATATGAACTTGAAGATTCAAATCTTAAATTCCTGTTAGCTCTTCCTGAAAGTTGGGATTTGAAGGCCACCACTATAAGAGACAACTATGTTCTTGATGAAACAACTCTTGATGAAATTTATGGGATGCTCAAGACTCATGAACTTGAGATGGAACATAGAAGCAAGAGGAATGGAAGAAAGTCAAGGACTGTTGCTCTTAAGGCTGAGGAGGATGTCCCCAAAGTAGATGCCTCAAGAAAAGGCAAGGGAAAAGCTCTCATCACAAAGTCTGATACTGAGTCATCAAGTTCTGATAGTGATGATGACTCAGAAACTGAAAGCTTACCTGAGATGGATCTTGATGAAGAGATGATGAAGCTGTGTGCTCTTATGGTGAAAGGAATCACAAGGATTGCATACAGGAAATTCAGAAAGGGAAAGAAATTTTCCAGGAAAGGTGCAAGTTCTGATAAGAAGGGTTTCAGAAAATCTGAAGGCAAAGGAGGAAAGTCTGACAGAGGAGATTACTCAAATGTCAAATGCTACAACTGTGGTGAGAAAGGCCATATATCTCCTGATTGCAAGAAAGTGAAGAGTGACAAAGGCAAGGCACTTGTTACAAAGAAGAAAAGTTGGACAGACACTTCAGATTCTGAAAGTGAGGTGAACTACGCCTTAATGGCAAATGCTGATAGCAGTTCTGATGCTTCTGAGTTAAAGGTACCTCAAACTACTTATGCCTTTCATACTAATGATATTACTGAGTTGAGAAGATATCTTAAAACCATGTTCATTAGTTATAGAGATCAAACTTTGACATGTGAAAGATTAACTTCTGAAAATCTTTCATATAAAAAGAGGAATGATTATTTAGAAAAAGAGTTAGTCATGTTCCATCAAACTCAGAAATATGAACTACTTAAAATGAATGAATCTCTAAAAACTGAGTTAGAAAAGGAAAGAGAGATTATCAGGACTTGGACTAACTCTGGCAGAATAACTCAGAATTTGTTAAGTAGTGGAAACTGGAAAGAGGGTTTAGGTTATGGAGATGATAAGAATGATAAAGGAATTGTGGAAATTGAGCATATAGTTGTTAAACAAAAGCCAAAGGTAAATCCTGTTAAGTTTGTAGTTGTAAAGTCTTATATTGATAAATCAGAAGTTAAAGAGAAATTAACTTCTGACAAACCAAAATAGGATAAGCTAACTGAAGTTAACACAGGCTTAATGACTAAGAAGCAGCTTAAGCATAAGCTGAAAGATGTTAAGAATATAAACAAGGTAAAGCCACCTATAAAAAATAGGAATGGAAAGTAAGGTGTGAATAAAGGAAATAATTATAAGCCTGTTCCAAATGCTCCTGTGGAAATTCTAACCATCTGGCTTCTTTTTGCAGGAAGAATAAGAACATAAACTCCTTACCTTCAAAGTCAGGAGTTAAGAGTCAGTCTGTTAGATATAGGCCACAAAATCCTTGTTTTCATTGTGGTAGTTTATGGCATTCCATTTATACTTGTAAGGGATATCATAGTTTGTACTATGATTATTATCAAATAAAACCTTCTTTAAAGAAAGTTAGCATTGTTCCTTCTAGTGTAAGTTCTGATGCAAAGTCTGATAATGTAAATTCTGATAAGAAAACTGTTAACATAAACTCTAATGCTAAATCCGCTGCAAATGTTAACAAACTTAATAAGGCCAAAGGATCCAAGCAAGTCTGGGTTCTTAAAACTAATCATTAGTGGTCTTTGTGATTGCAGGGTAACATGAAAAACATCCTAGTTCTAGACAGTGGATGTTCAGGACATATGACTGGAAATAAAGCCCTGCTATCAGACTTTGTGGAGAAAGCTGGCCCGGGTGTTTCTTATGGAGATGGCAACATGGGAAAAACTCTGGGATATGGCAATATCAATCTTGGGAATGTCATCATTGAAAAAGTAGCTCTAGTCTCAGGACTTAAACACAATTTGCTGAGTGTTCGTCAAATCTGTGACAGAGGTTATCATGTGGATTTCTTTGAAGAACACTGTGAAGTTGTAAGCAAATCTACAGGCAAAGTTGTTCTGAAAGGATACAGGCATGATAACATTTATGAATCCAAGCTTTCAACAAGTACTGATGGTTCTGCAATCTGTCTGTTAAGTAGAGCATCAATTGAAGAAAGCTGGAATTGGCACAAGAAACTCTCTCATTTAAATTTCAACAATATAAATGAACTAGTTAAGAAAGATCTTGTGAGAGGACTGCCAAAATCAGTATTTGCTCCTGATGGCCTTTGTGATTCATGTTAGAAGGCAAAACAAAGAAAATCTTCATTCAAAAGCAAGACTGAATCATCAATTCTTGAGCCTTATCACCTATTACATGTTGATCTATTTGGTCCAGTGAATGTCACGTCTATTGCAAAGAAGAAATACGCTATGGTCATAGTGGATTAGTTCACCAGATACACATGGGTGTATTACTTGCACATAAAAAGTGAAACTGTATCTATATTGATTGATCATGTCAAACAACTGGATAAATTGGTCAAAGGCTCTGTGAAAATCATAAGGAGTGATAATGGCACTGAGTTCAAGAATTTGATTATGGAAAAGTTCTGCAAAGACCATGGAATAAAGCAGGAATTCTCTGCTCCTGGAACTCCACAGCAAAATGGAGTTGTTGAAAGAAAGAATATAACTCTTATTGAAGTTGCACGGACTATGCTTGATGAAACAAAGTTACCAACCTATTTTTGGGCTGAAGCTGTGTAGACTGCTTGTTTTAGTCAGAATGCAACACTTATCAACAAGCATGGAAAGACACCATATGAGATGGTGAAGAAAAAGAAGCCAAATCTGAAGTATTTTCATGTATTTCGATGCAAGTGTTTTGTTCTTAAGACTCATCCTGGACAGCTATCCAAATTTGATCTAAAAGCTGATGAAGGAATATTTGTTGGATATCCACTTTTCACAAAAACCTTCAAAGTCTATAATTTAAGAACAAGGGTTGTCATGGAATCTATCAATGTCTCTTTTGATGATAAGAAGATTACTGGACTTGAAAATTTCAATGATCATGATCAGCTGAGATTCGAAAATGAAGTTTTAAATTCTGATTCTGTAAATCCTGACAGTCTAAATACTAATACTTCAAACTCTGCTGTTATTGAAACTGTGGTGACTACGCCAAAGGAAAATGCACCTGTGCAAGGGGAGCATACTGAAGATCCAACCACATCTCAAAAAACATCAGAATCTACAACAGGCTCTTCAAGTTCTGATGGGCCAAGTTCTGATAATTCTGGAAACTCATGTTCTGATATTTCTGGAAACTCAAATTCTGAAGGATCCAACTCCGAGAGCATAATTTCAGGGGGAGCATCAGAAAATATTGATGGAGACAGCATGGATCATGGGGGAGCATCCAGTTCTAGAGATAACCTTCCATCTGCAAGGAAGTGGACTAAAGCACATAAACCTGACTTAATTATTGGAAATCCTAATGCAGGTGTCAGAACTAGAACAACTACATTAAATGAATGTCTATCATTCTTTTCTATCTCAGACTGAACCAAAGAAAGTGGAAGAAGCTCTTTAAGATGCTGATTGGGTGCAAGCAATGTAGGAAGAGTTAAATGAATTTGAAAGAAATAAAGTCTGGACCCTAGTGCCAAGACCAAAGAACAGATCTGTTGTTGGTAAAAGTGGGTGTTCAGAAACAAAACTGATAGTGATGGCATAATTACAAGGAATAAAGTAAGACTGGTTGTAAAAGTATACTCTCAACATGAGGGAATTGATTATGATGAAACATTTGCACCAGTTGCTAGATTGGAAGCCATAAGGATATTTTTGGCTTATGCTGCTCACAAGAAGTTTAAAGTCTTTCAAATGGATGTGAAAAGTGCTTTTCTTAATGGAGAATTAGAAGAAAAAGTATATGTTGAACAACCTCTGGTTTTGTAGATTCAAAATTTCCTCATCATGTCTACAGACTTGATAAAGCACTTTATGGCCTTAAGCAAGCTCCAAGAGCATGGTATGAGATATTAGCTCAGTTTCTTCTGGAAAGTGGATTTAACAGAGGGACAATTGACAAAACCTTATTCTATCTCAACCATGAAAAGGACTTACTTTTGGTCCAGATATATGTTGATGATATCATTTTTGGTTCTACAAATGACAGACTTTGTAAGAAGTTTGCCAGGCTAATGCAGTCAAGATATCAAATGAGTATGATGGGAGAACTTAGCTATTTTCTGGGCCTTCAAGTCAAGCATAATGAAGAAGGAACTATTATTTGTCAATCTAAGTACACCAGAAAATTGTTGAAGAAATTTGGAATGTAAGATTGTTCAAGTGCATCCACTCCTATGGCCACTGCAACAAAATTGGATAAGGATACTGGTACATCAGTAGATATTACTGATTACAGAGGTATGATTGGCTCACTACTCTATATAACTGTAAGTTGACCTAATATCATGTATGTTACCTGTCTTTATGCAAGATTTCAAGCAGATCCAAGAGAACCTCACTTAACAGCTGTGAAAAGAATTTTCAAGTACCTTAAGGGTACAGTTGATCTGGGATTTTGGTATCCTAGAGAATCAGACTTTAAGCTAATAGGTTACTCAGATGCTGATTTTGCAGGATGCAAAATTGACAGGAAAAACACAAGTGGAAGCTGCCAATTTCTTGGAGGTAGATTGGTTTCTTGGTTTAGCAAGAAACAGAAGTCAATTTCCACATCAACTGCAGAAGCAGAATACATTGCTGCAGGAAGCTGTTGTGCACAGATTCTTTGGATGAAGAATCAGTTACTGGATTATGGGTTAGAATTTTCTAAAATCCCTATTTACTGTGATAATCAAAGTGCTATTTCTATGATAGGTACTCTAGTTTAACACTCAATGACAAAGCACATCAGCATTAGGTACCACTTCATAAGGGAACATGTGGATGAAGGTACAGTGGAATTGTATTTTGTTCCAACAGATCAACAACTAGTAGATATCTTCACAAAACCACCGTGTGAAGCTACTTTTACAAGATTGGTAAATGAACTTGGAATGGTTTCAGGTTCTTTCTCTAAATCTACCTAGTTTATGTTCTGATACATCATACTTTATGATCAGTATTTATAGATATTACTATATTTGTGTATTATGTGCTTAAATTGAAATTTACTTAAGTTCTGATTGTTGTCTGATGTGAATTTCTAAACTCTGATAGTGATATGAATATCTCTATGACTATTCAATCCAATGAGGATAACTGTGCTATATGCTGACCTAGTAGTCTTTAAAACTAAAGATCCCATATTTGAAGTAATTGTTTATGTGGAAATCTATTTATACAAGCAAATTCTGATATTGAACTTAGTTAAAGTTTACTTTGTGTATCTTATTACTAACTCAAAAACTAGAATAGTGTTTCTTATCTGTTAAGTTTTGATGTTAGTAAATCTGATGGATGTACTAAGTGCTGATAAGCCTCACTTATCAAAAGAAAAAGAAAAGAAAAGAAATAAATATCAGGTACTCCTTTGAGATCTAGAGTAAAAATGTGGAAAGGACGACCCAAGTGCATTGCTGGTATTAAGTAATATGCATTAGAAAAGCAACATAAAATTTTCTTGGTGACTTTTCACATTCTCTGATTACTGGAGAAATACTCTGATAACAGTATAAATTCTGATAAGCAGTCGTGACTCACTTACACTGAGAAGCCACTATAAAGAGGAATTTCAAAAGATGCATAAAATGAGCACAAAACAGTTGAGGTGGACTCATGCATGAACTCATTCTATAGTAGACTTCAGAATAATGACATATTTTGAGCAAAATGTATCACATGCTTCAAAAATACAACTGTTGAGTGGAGAGAGTATATATATGAGAGATAAAAGATTTTCTCATCTTTTACTTACTTTTCTATTATAAATCTCTTTTACTCTCTCTCTCTCTCTCATTTTCTGAAGTTGTTTTTCTCTCAGGACTTTTCACAAACACTTTGCAAACATTCTCTTACTCACTTAATTTCTTACAGAGATGGCACCAAAAGACGTAATTTTCTATGGGGCTAAGTTTGTTCCTAATAACTTCTCCGCTATTCTTAGCAAGGCTGAAGCCCCATCAGAACTTCACTTAATTCAGGACTTTCTTACTAGTTCTGATATTGGGTACGCTTTGACCCAACCTGATGTCGTCTCTGGTACTCAAGTGCTGGAGTTCTGGAGAAGCGGAGTATATGATGATGGTGGTGCTCAAGGGTCCCAAGTATTATTTTTTCATCAGGGGAGGATGAGCATGTCGTGATATTGGCCACGGTTCGACAAGTATTGCAGCTACCTGAGAACTGTGTTTATTCTACTG
Source organism: Apium graveolens (assembly GCF_009905375.1). Lineage (NCBI taxonomy): Eukaryota > Viridiplantae > Streptophyta > Magnoliopsida > Apiales > Apiaceae > Apium > Apium graveolens. The sequence goes on along the minus strand of NC_133650.1, from coordinate 233,495,181 downwards.
TTGAGGAGCCAGTTCTGCAAAACATGATGGCCAGTCTGGGGTATAAGAGGACATTGGCAAAGCTGGGTCAGTTGAAGAGATCTTACATAAGGAGGGAATGGAGTTTCTTCTTTGACTGCATAACCAAGGCTTTTGCAAAAAATGTTCTAATTTTGATGCAATCCCCATATTCAGCCAACAAATCGGGTATGCTCTCATTAACCAAACTAATTTTGATTATGCAAGTGATGTCTTAGGTTTCATTGGGGATAGAATGACAGAAGACAGAAATACTGTTTACTTTGCTAGATTCTGTCAGCTTATTTATAGTTTTTGTTGTGATGATAAGCCCCAATCAGCTAGTGAATTAATTCCATTATTTAGACTAGCTAAAAGAGCTTTTAATGACTTATTATCTACTAATAATAAGAAGGTTGTGTTAAGACCCCTCCAAGTTCCTTTATCTGTCAAATAAGCCTTAATAACCTATGATCCAGTTAAATATACTGAACTATATCCTGATGTCCAACCATCAGAACCTCAACCATCAGCACCTACCACCTCCACACAACCACCTCAAACTTTAGAACTACAACCATCAGCACATCCAGTGAATCCTTCATCTTCAAGACCAAAGAGGACAAAGAATGAACCTCAGTCTCAGCAGAAGAGGAGGAGAATTATTCTGAGAGATGAGTCAGATACTGAGGAACAGGTTCCTATTTCAGAACCTGTTGTTGTAGAAGCTGAGAAGGTCTCTTCTCAGAAAGATATTGTAACTGGGAGTTCTAGGCCTTTCAAAAGGCTTAAAAAGCTAAATCCTGATGATAAAGCTCCTACAGTGTCTCTACCCTTGAAGAAAATGAAAAAGCAAAGAGCTCACAGGGACACAGTTGAGTCAGATTCAGAAGATGAGGAAGCAGCTAAGGAAGGAGGTCAGGATTCTCTGATCCCAACAGAACCAGTTGTTATTGAATCACTTCCTTCTGCACAACCGGAAGCTGCTCAAGACAGAGTGCCTACACCTCCTGTGTCACCTATAATTGAACAAGTACATACTGAAGACCCAGGTACAAGTGTTGAAATTGATATTCATAACTTCATTGTTCCTGGGGTTCTGTATTTGGAAGCTCCAGCAACTCAATTCACTCCACCAACAACACCAATTCAAGATGTTGATTTCAATGAAGATGTTTCAACTACACCAATTAAGAATCTGGATGATGAAAATCAGATTTTAGGTGGGCATCAAGATTTGGCTGTTGATCAGAACTTAGCTGCAGATCATAATTTAGAGGATGATGTTGAAACCTCGATTGTCTAACATACTGCTATTCTATCAGAGGATGCTGATACTGCTGGATCTATAAGTTCTGATGCTGATAAGGCTGAAACTACTGGTGAGGCTGTTACTAATCTAGATGCTGATGCAGCTAGTCCATCAGGACATGCACCTCAACAAACAATTAATAAAGCTGATTTAGTCAAGAAGTTTGTTAGAGGGGAAGCACCAGTACCTTGGAGTGAAACTCCTAGAGGAAAGGAGTGGACTAAGGAATGGAACACAGTTAGTTTTGTTCCTTCTGAAAAGATTCTTGCTGAGCATCTGGCAAAAGCTGATGAAATGCTGATAAATGATGATTTTAAGGCACATCTGAGAGTTACTGCATTGAGTACTAGGCACCTTCAAGGTCAACACTCAACAACTCATGCCAAGGTGAATAAAATTCAAGAAACCTTGATCCATCAAGATATGAATGTGAAACTTGAAAAGAACAGATTTTTCAAGCCTGCCTTTGACAAAATTGCCTATATTGAGAAAACTCGGGAGAAGCAACAAACTCAGATTGATGAAATTCTAAAGAATCAAGCTTCTCATCAAACTCAACTCAATGAGATCCAATCCTCAGTGGAATTGCTCGTCTCTCTTCTTTTACCTGCTGATGCCAGAAAGGGGGTGAAAGTGATTAAGTCCAAATGCAAATCTATTCAGACACTGAAGGGAAAGGATGATGGAAATGATGACTAGGGAAACTCTGATAAGGGTAGAGGTCATGGTCAAGGCAAAGGATTTTCATCAAGTAAAGCTATAATTACAAGTCAAGGAACAAGTTCTGATACTGGGAGAAGAATAAGTTCTTATACTGGTAAAAGGATAAGTTTTGGTGAACATCTGGAACTTGATGAAGAAATTTCAAAGAAATTATTTCTTAAAGAAAATCCAGGAATGGACTTTGAGAGTCTAAAGGAAGAAGAAGCTAGACTCAAAGCAGAAAGTGTCAAGACAAAATCTAAAGCTTCTGTTGTTGAAAAGAAACTTCCAAAGCTTAAGGGTATTGTGATAAAAGAAAGAACAATTTCTGAGGCAACCAAAGCTAAATCACAAGTGGAAGTAGATCCAAGGTCCAAGGGCAAAGAAAAAGTTGATGAACCTGTAAAGGTTTATATGCCAGTCATGGATGAAGAAATAATTGATGAAGAAGATGCTAGTCTTACTCTGATGAAAAAGAATATTTCTCAAACAACCTCTGACATGGCTCATGTTGTTCAGAGTCAAGATGTAGTAAGTTCTGATATGACAGTGAAGCAAGCAACCTCTGACATAGCTCAAGTTGACTTGATATCAGAAGTTAGGGAAAAGGAAACCTCTGACATTGCTCATGTTAAACCTTCAAAGATACTCGTACCAGGATTCACCAAAGCTCAACATACTAAACTTTTTTAAGACTGTAACAAGTGGTTTTAAAGCAAGAGTTGCTACAGGAAAGGAAGCAAGAGATAAATCTGGATTGGGTAGTTCTGATGAAAGGAGAATACACAACACTACCAATGATCCAACTTCCTTAAGTGAACCAGGAGTAGGAACAACTCCTGAAAGATTGAATCAACTTGAATCTGTACAAATGGTTTACCATTCTATTTTGAAAGAACATATCTTGTTATATTTTATGACAGATGGAAGGGTATTCCATATCAGGCAGAATGCTATCCCACTGAAGTATTTTGAAGAACTGGAACATGTTCTATTTTTACTTCAAGTGAAAAATAGATTAACAGATGGTGTTGCAGGTTATTTAAAGTCATAAATTCAAAGATAGAAGAAACTTTACTCTGTAAAGTCTGACAACCCATACTGTCCCAAGTACAGAGATCACAAAGGTGATATTGTTGAAATGAAGCCTAACATTGCTAAGATGATAACTACTTTTCTGGGTTATAAGGCTGTGGAATTCAATCTAGAGTCTGACAAAGCATATCTGATCAGACTTGATCTGGACATAAGGAAAGCTAAAATAAATGATCTCGGGGCAGCTATTTTTCAAACTGGTGAAGATACAGCTGAATTGAAAAATGCTAAAAGGAGGATGGTCAATGAACTTGAATATGCTGAGAGATGTCTTTTGAAGAACTATCTCAGAACAACTCATGATATCATAGAGATCAGAAATTGAAGCCAAGTCGAAGATCTACAACTGCTTAAATTCTCAAGTGTATACAGACTGAAGCTGATATCAGATCTTAAGGATGGAAAAGCTGAAAGGACTGTAAGTTGTAGTTATCTAGTCAAATTCTCATGCATTTGTACTTAATGTTTTTGATATCATCAAATATCTGTTGAACTTGTATATTATGCTAATTTACAAGTTGGGGGAGATTGTTAGATATATTTGTGATGTCATGTCTAATATAATTTATGTTTAGTTTTCAGATCTTACTTAACAGGACAAATCAGTACTTAACTGGAAATCTGTACTTATACTGAAGTCAGGACTTAAGATATCAGAACTTAAGTTATCAGGAGATATTTATCATGAGATAATATCAGGACTTAAGGAGACTTTCAGATAAGGAAGGCGGCTGATTGAAAGGAAAGAAGATCAAGACAAATACAAGAAGAGATATGCATGGAGAAGGAATTCTATGAAGAATAGAATACTTGGAAGAAAAGATAACTGATTGATATATATTAGGAAGCAGAATTATATTCGATATCAATTAGAACATTATCTTGTAACTGTGTAGTATATAAACACAGACATAGGGTTTACATTATATGTGTTATCATTATCGAAAATATTATTCATTATAACCCTAGCAGCTCTCGTGATATTTGTTCATCACTGAGAGAGGACAGTTCCATATTATAACAGAGTTTATTGTGTTGAATAAAATCTGTTTTCAGTTACTTGTGTTCTTAATTCGATTTGATTGTGCTAAACACTGTATTCAACCCCCTTCTACAGTGTGTGTGACCTAACATTTTCCTTTCGTATCTTTATCTAATTTGGTAGTTGTAGACATAGGAGTGGATGTAGGTAAACAATCCACCATTCCAAATTTCTTCAGAAGGCCAATGAAGTAACTTAATTCTTCTATTATGCCCATTTCATATTCACTTTGCATGAGTTTTAAGAATCTTTGACATAGCTTCTCATTAGGAGATCCAAAGATGATATCATCCACAAGGATTTGAACTAGGATAATGTCGTCACCATGTTGCTTATAGAATAGAGTTTTGTTAATTGTGCCTCTAGTGAATCCATTTTTGATTAAAACTTCTAACAAAGTATCGTACCATGCTGTTGGTGCTTGCTTCAAACAATAGAGAGCCTTTAATAGTATGTATATAAAATATGGAAATTTTGGATCTTCAGAGCCAGGAGGTTGTTGCACATAGTCTTCTTTTTCTTGTTCACCATTGAGGAATGCACTCTTCAAATTCATTTGATACACTATGAAATTTGAGTGTGTAGCAAATGCAGGGAAAATTCTGATTACTTCAAGTCTTGCAATTGGAGCAAAATTTTCATCAAAGTCAATTCATTCTTCTTGTGAGTAGTCTTTAGCAACCAGTCTTGCTTTGTTTCTGGTAACAACACAATTTTCATCCATTTTATTCCTGAACACCCACTTTGTTTCAATGATGCTTTTATTTCTTGGTGCAGGAACCAACTCCCAAACTTTGTTTCTTTCAAATTAATTTAGCACTTCCAGTTATCCAGTTAGGATTAAGTAGAGTTTCTTCAGTTCTCTTAGGCTCAATTTGAGATAAGAAGCATGCATGTAGGCATTCATTTGCAGTGTCACTTCTAGTTCTCAGACCAACATTAGGTTCACCGATAATAGTCTCTCTAATGTGACTCTTATCCCATTTTCTGGTGTGATAATTTTGATGATGAGAAGTGTCCTCATTTTACTTATTATTGGCATAACTTGCGGAACCATCATCTCTTTCTCCCCCTGAGTTTGTGCTATCAAACTCAAGTGAATTTATTTCTTGAGATGAATTCTCATTTGCATAATCCATTGGATCGCTAGTTTCTTCTTCTCTATTGTCTACATTCTTGTCATCTTCATCTTTAGAATCACTTTCAAGGTTAAGATTTTCAAATTTCAAAGCTTTAGCTTCATTGACATCAAGGCATTCCAAGCCAAGATACTTGCCATCATCAAATATCACATATGTGCTGTCTATTATCTTCTTTTGTTCTAGCACATGACCCTGTAATCCGTCCTTTCTAATGAATAACAACGAAAATCCTCAAATACTTTGGAGTCAAATTTGCCAATATATTTAGAGTTGTCTTTTAACACAAAGCACTTGCTTCCAAACACATCAAGATTTTTAACTGTAGGCTTTTTCTTAGACATGATTGATTAGGGTGGCTTGCCAATGCTTTTGCTCACTAGATATCTATTCTGAGTGTAACATTATATGTTAACAACTTCCTTCCAAAAGCTAGTTGGCAATTTGGCATCCTGCAATAGTGTCCTTGTAGCTTCAATTAGAGTTCTGTTCTTTCTTTCAACCATACCATGTTGTTGAGGTGTTCTTGGAGTTGATAACTCTTGAGTGATGCCTTAGTCTTTACAGAAATCATTCAATATGGAATTTCTAAACTCAGTACCATTGTCACTTCTCAATCTTTTCACAGAGTTATCATCTTCATCCTATTTCTCAATCTTCTTTATGTGTTCAATGATAATTTGTGGAGTTTCATTGTTTGAATGCATAAATTCCACCCAAGTATATCTTGAATAGTCATCCACCATTATTAGTGCATATCTCTTCTTAAAAATGGACATGATATTTGCACGACCAAATAAATCCATATAGATAAGTTGTAATGGGGCATTAATAAGAATTCACATCTTTGCTTTTATTAACTTGATCTTTTTTTCCCTTTCTGATAAGCTTCACAGACATCATCTTGAACAAATCCAAGGGTGTCATGTCTCCCACCAATTCTCTTTTCACAAGAGTGTTGATCGCTTTGAAGTTTAAGTGAGAGAGCTTCATGTGCCAGAGTCTGCTTTGCTCACTTGATGTTTTAGTATAGAAGAAACACACTCTGTCTTTATTTGCTTAGTTCATATTTGCAACAAACATGCTTCCTTTTCTTGCTCTTTTGATAGCAATCTCACCAGTCTTCTTTCGGTTTAGCCATGAAACCCTCATATTTCAGAGATAAGAATCCTTCTTTGATTTTACCTCACTTCCTCAGTACCTTCACATAAAATCTCATTCTTTCGGTTTAGCCATAAAACCCTCATATTCTGAGATAAGAATTCTTCTTTGATTTGACCTCACTTCCTCAGTACCTTCACAAAAAATCTCATTCTTCTCCTATAATTGTTTGGTTGACTCACAGTTGATAATGTTTTTATGCATGACATTATCAAGAGACTTAATTAGAATGAGTTTCAGGCTATTGTCTAGTGAAACTTTCTACTTTTCAGGTTCTGTGTATGTGGATGGGTCTTTAGGAGCATAGTGACCAAGAATGACTATATCACCTTCAGTTGCTTCAGGTACCCTAATTATAGGAATAAAGGATCCATGCTTGAGAATTTGAAGATATAGTGGATGAGCCATCCTGATGAACAACATCATCTTCTTCTTTCATAAAATGTAGTTTATTTTTTCAAAGATATGGATCTTGATACTGCTAAGTTTCTGTGCACTCATACGTCCAAGTTATAATTTGTTTACTTTATTTTTAGGCCTTAAATCAACTACAGGGGGTGAATACAGTTAAACAATCAAATCGAATTAACAAACTTAACATAATGAACATTTTTTTATATTAATGAATAAAAACTGATTATAATACTCTCTCAAAGGATGAATAGATATCCTTGAGAGCTGTTAGGTTATATGAATTATATATCAATCTCGAACACCTATAGTGTAAACCTAACATGTTCTTATATACTGCACATCGACACAATCAATTCTAGAAGTTATATTACAATCGAATAAGGAATTCTATTACATATCAAACTATTGATTTCTACAATAAGTCCTATGTCGACATATCTCTATAAATATATCATCCTGTGATATCTCCTAATTTTCAGCTTGATAAATACTGATACGAGCAAATAACGATGACAAGTACTGATCAGAAAATACTGACAATAAATGTTGATGATGTCATCTTTGCCAAACTATGATATTAAATACTAATGGCAAACTCTGATAGCTAAATATTGATATCAACAAATCATATCGAACAATCTCCCCCAACTTGTACATTATGGAAATATATACAAGTTCTTTATTTGATGATGTCAAAACTATCTAAATGCACAAATACTGACAAATGTACAATCTTACAGTCAATGTATCAGACTTTATCTTCAGTCTTGAATTTTAAGAAATTCTGCAACTTCATTAAAAATTGTTTGAACATATTCTCTTCAGCTATATTCAAATACATAACCAATCTTTGCTTGAAATCCTTGAGCTCTTGAGAAGATTCTTCAATATGGAAGATAGCAGTTTTTAAATCAGAAATTTTACACATGCTCTAATTCAAGTCATCCAGTTGAATTAACCCATAGTCTTTAGTATTAGGACTAAAAGAAATCAGCTTTGATCCAAGTTGTTCCACTAGTTGTGCTCCTCCCTTAGGCATGTCAGTAACTGAACTTCCTTCAGTATGTATTTAGGAATGAACTTAGATTTGGCCATACCCCTCTGCTTCTCATGAACTAGGCCTTTTATAAATTTAGTCCATCTTTCAGTAATTGCATTCTTCATAGTGAGCATGCAGACAAGGTATTCAAGTTCTTGCCAAGATTTGTTCAACATTTGTTCATGTGACACCATCAACCTTTTTCCAGAATCAAGAAAGTAAACCATCTTCTCTTTAGGCTTGTCACCATCAAAATTGTCAAAAATAATTTGAACACATTTGATCTTCTGTAAATTCTGAAGCTTTACATCTTCACCAATGCCAGTTAGTGAATTTGTATCTTTTATCTTCAAAACATCTCCTTTATAAACTCCAGCCTTTTTATAACCAAGACCCCCTCTCTGACCATGTTCTCTAGATTGAGATCCTCCACTGTAGATATCCTTGATTACTCCAGTGTCTCTATCAGGAGCTAGTGTCTTGTTTTTCCACAGAAGTTCCTTTTTCAGCTTAAAGTCTGATGCCAACTTATCCACAAGTTCAGGAGTGGTATATATGTTCACATAATCATACCCTATTTGTTGTGCATATGTTGTGTACTTGATGATTTCATAAACAAAACACCTAAGTAGATTTTACTTAGTGAAATAATGTAGCACTCGACGAATAAGAATTATAGTCCCGACGGATAACTCATTATAGTCCCGACGGATGATGACTTATTATCCATCGAGTGAGTAGCTTATGTAATAATGAGTCTGTAGCACGTTTCTGCATACACCTTTGTATAAATTCTGTAGTAGCATATAAGTCATGTTGACTTTAACTAGATATGCTGAATAGGTTGATTAATTGTACATAGATGATGTCTTGTAATTCTGCATAAATGAATTGAAGTCAAGTGCCAAAATAGCTACCGACGGATGATTAACAAAGCCATCAATAAATGATCAAATGGCTATCAACGGATGTTTTATATAGCATTCGACGGATGATCAATGAAGCCATCAACGGATGATCATAAAGTCGACAGATAATCATGTATTCAACGGATAAAGAATTCAAACATCAGTTGACAGTGACAACTGGTCACATGCATCAGGATGTATGCAAATGGAATGAGGAAGCCTATTAACCGGGTAATAGAGAACAAAGTAACAAAGCATTAGACCCGATAGTTTTTATAATGATTCTATCTTTTGACTTTGTAATCTTGGTAATATATATAAAACCAAGAAGTAGCAAATAGAAAAAAAAGGATCAGAGATACAAAAAGTGAGAAACATCTCAGTAGTTCAAATTTGTAAGCAGCTGTGAGCATTCTTGCACACAGAGTTCTCTCGATATAATATATATCTCTGGTGGAATTGGTTAAATCCACTAGAAAGTTTTTAAAGACTCTTGTTTTTAATTACTTATGTTTTGATTCACTTAAGTTTTTATTCCGTATTGTGCTAATCAAAATACTTATATTTGTATTCGAGTTTGAACATTTTTATTTCAAGAAAAAGGTTCAAAAATTTCATTCAACCCCCTTCTGTAATTCTTGCTACATTGTTAAGGGACTAACAATTGGTATCAGAGCAAGCTCTTAATCAACAAAGAGTTTAAAGATCAAAACAATTCAGCAAGATGAACAAGAAGGATGTTGGAGTCAAGATTCCTTTTCTAGATAAAGATAATTACCATCATTGGAAGGTAAAGATGCATCTTCATATGATTTCTCAAGATGAGGCCTATGTGAACTGTATAGAAAGAGGCCCTAAAGTTCCAATGAGAGTTGCAACAGGAAACGAGCCATCAGTTCCCAAGCCAAGGCATGAATGGTCTGATCCTGACATTGAACAAGTCAGGAAGGATAAAAAGACCATGAATATTCTGTTTAATGGAGTTGATGCAGACATGTTTGACAACATTATCAACTGCAAAACTGCCAAGTAAGTCTGGGATACTATACAGATAATCTGTGATGGCACTGAGCAAGTTAGAGAAAATAAGATGCAGCTCTTGATTCAGCAATATGAGCATTTTCACAATGAGGAAAGTGAGTCTCTCACTGACATTTTTAGTAGATTTCAAAAACTACTAAATGCTCTTAAGTTGCATGGGAGAGTCTATCAGACTAAAGACTCTAATTTGAAATTCCTTAGATCTCTTCCAAAGGAATGGAAACCAATGACAGTCTTATTAAGAAATTCACAAGATTATAGGGAGTTTACTTTGGAGAGACTGTATGGCATCCTGAAAACCTATGAGCTTGAAATAGAGCAGGATGAAAGGATGGAGAGAGGAAAGAAGAAAGGAGGATCCATTGCACTAGTTGCTGAGTTGGAAAAGGAGAAGGAAGTGAAGATGGAAGTTGTTGAATCAACTTCAAAGGTCTGTAAGAACAAGGACAAGGGGATTGCAGTAGAAAGTTAAGATTCATTGAGCCAAGATGACATGGAGGACATTGATGAGCACCTAGCATTTCTTTCCAGGAGATTTTCCAAGCTCAAGTTCAAGAAGAACTTTGGAGCAGCCAAGCCAAATAGAAACATGGTGGATAAGTCAAAATTCAAATGTTTCAAATGTGGCTTGGCAGGGCATTTTGCCAATGAGTGTAGAAAGTCAGATTCCAGTAAGAAAAAGTTTGAGTCTGTGGATTATAAGCAAAAATACTTTGATCTACTCAAACAAAAGGAAAGGGCTTTTATTACACAAGAAAATGACTGGGCAGCAGATGGTCTGGATGAAGATGAAGATGTCAGCTATGTCAATCTAGCCCTAATGGCCAAGTCTGATGAGACAAAGACAAGTTCCTCAAGCAATCAGGTAATTATCACAAACCTTGTACATTTATCTAAAGCTGGGTGTAATGATGCCATAAATGACATGTCTACAGAGTTATATCACTTACGTGTTATATCACTTACGTGTTACACTTAAGTCTCTTACTAAAGAAAATGCTAAAGTCAAAGAAAACAATATGTTTTTAAGTGAGAGGAATAACATGCTTGAGTCTCAGTTTATTGATTTTGAGAAATTAAGAATTGAGTGTAAGATTGCAAAGGAGGAATTAACTGAGTCCTTGAAAAAGGAAGAAATTTTGAAGAAGCAGCTCGAGCGTGAACAAGAGGTGATTAAAGCTTGGAAAACATCCAGGGATGTCCATGCTCAAATCACCAAAATTCAAGGAATCGAGTCTTTCTGTGATGAAGCCTGGAAAAAGAACAAAGAGAAACTAGAACCTAATTTGGTAGATGGACTGCTAACAGATGTAGACTCGACGGATGATGAGGACTATCCGTCGGATAACAAAAAGTGTTATCCGTCGAATGATGAAAATCCTCATCCGTCGGCTGTGAGCAAGCCCATTAGCAAAGCCAAACTAGTTAAGCTGAATGAGAAGTATGGGTCTGTTTCCAAGAACTTTGTTTCAGGAGAGTCAAGTCAAGTTAAGAAAGGGAAAAAGGCTAATGTTGGTCACATGACTGTCAAACAGTTAAGTGACAGACTTGAGAAAATTGAGGTAAAAATAGAGACTAAAAGGAAAAACAATAGGAATGGTAAAGTAGGGATTAACAAATATAATAACTACACACCTGATAAATATGCTCCTAGAAAAATCTGTGTCAAGTGTGGTAGTGTAAATCATTTATCTATTAATTGCAAATCTGCTAGGCCTACTCCCATGTCTGTTCAGTCTCAATTTCCTAACATGAATGTCATGCCTCCCATGCATGTTAATGCTATGCCAACACTGATGATGAATGCAAAGTTTGCTAATATGCCATTTGCACCTAATCCTTATTATGCTGCATATAGTATGCCACAAATGCCATTTAGCATGCCTTACTGGAATAACATGTTTACTCATAGCATGCCATTTCTTGTTAGTCATAATATGCATGATAATTCTGTTACAATGAATGGTTTCAAAGGCTCAACTCAAATGACTAAGAATGAATCTGAAATTTCTGAGTCAAATGAGATAAAGCCTAAGAAACAGAAAAAGAAGGCTAACAAGGCAGACCCAAGGAAACTTGGGTACCAAAATCAACTTGATTTGATTTTGATGTGTGCAGGGAAACAGAAGGAATCTTTGGTACTTGGATAGTAGTTGTTCAAGACACATGACTGGTGATTCTACCCTGCTCACAGAGTTTAAGGAGAGAGCTGTTCCAAGTATTACTTTTGGAGATGACATCAAGGGTTATACTGTGGGATATGGCTTGATTTCAAAGGACAATGTCATCATTGAGGAGGTTGCCTTAGTGGATGGTCTCAAACACAATCTGTTGAGTATCAGCCAGCTTTGTGATAAAGGCAATTCAGTAACCTTCAACTCAGAAGCCTGTGTTGTGACTAATAAAAGAAGCAACAAAGTGGTTCTCACTGGTGTGAGAAAAGGAAATGTGTACCTAGCTGATTTCAACTCATCTAATGCAGAATCTGTAACTTGTCTTCTCAGTAAAGCAAGTCAAGATGAAAGTTGGCTATGGCACAAGAAGCTATCTCATTTAAACTTCAAGTCCATGAATGAGCTGGTAAAGAAAGAACTGGTAAGAGGCATTCCTCTAGTGGAGTTTTCAAAGGATGGACTGTGTGATGCCTGCCAAAAGGGGAAGCAGATCAAAGCATCATTCAGGAAGAAACTTGATTCAACAATTGAAGAGCCTTTGCAACTGCTTCACATGGATTTGTTTGGACCAGTCAATGTATTATCCATCTCAAGGAAAAGATTTTGCCTAGTATTTGTAGATGATTTCTCAAAGTTCTCTTGGACATATTTCCTAAAGTCTAAAGATGAGGCTAGTGAAATCATCATCAATCACATAAGGCAAGTCAACAATCATCCAGATTTGAAAGTTAGAAGAATCATGAGTGACAATGGAACTGAGTTCAAGAATTCTGTCATGAGAGCATTTTGTGAGGAAAATGGGATTCTGCATGAGTTTTCAGCAGCAAGGACTCCACAACAGAATGGAGTAGGGGAAAGGAAGAACATATCACTTATTGAAGCTGCAAGGACAATGCTTGAAGAATCTAAACTACCAACATATTTCTGGGCTGAAGCTGTAAATACTGCATGCTACACTCTGAACATTTCTCTGGTTAATCAAGCAAGATGCATGACTCCCTATCAATTGTTCAAGAACAAGAAGCCAACTCTAAACTTTCTTCATGTCTTTGGCTGCAAATGATATATCCTGAGAAATCAAACTGATCAAAATGGGAAGTTTGATGCTAAAGTAGATGAAGGAATTTTTGTTGGATATGCTATTGGTAAAGCATATAGAGTCTACAATCTAAGAACCAACATTGTTGTGGAATCTATACATGTTGTGTTTGATGATAAAAAGATTGAAGGACTGAAAGATGGAGATTACCATGAGAGCCTCAAATTTGACAATGTGGAGATGGTTAGTGATGACAGTGATGATGAAAGTGATCAAGAAACAGTTTCTAAGGATAATGCAGACGAATCTACTACCAATGAAGCACAAAACTCAACATCTGTTGAGTTGCATAATGCTTCATCCGTCGGAAGGCAACCTGCGTTATCTGTCGGGAGACAACCTGCCTCATTCGTCGGTACTCAAAATTCACCATCCGTCGGGTTATCAAAAGGAGCAGGAGGTCAAGACAGATCATTTATAGAAAATTCTCCTCTCTTAAATCAAAGATCCACAAACTCAGGGGGAGTTTCTAGCAATCAAAACTCAATCACACATCAAGATAACATTGAGGTATCTTCATTTACAGCTAATCTACCTCAACAAAGGAAATGGACAAAAGATCACCCCTTTGAGCTTATCATTGGTGATGTTTCTTCCAGAGTTCAAACAAAAAAGCAAATCAGGAAGAATGTCTATACAACAGCTTTATGTCAAAGGAAGAACCAAAAAAGGTAGAAGAAGCTTTATTGGATCCTGATTGGATTTTAGCTATGCAGGAGGAGCTAAACCAATTTGAAAGGAATAATGTATGGAAGCTGGTACCCAAGCCTAAAGGAAAGAATCCAATAGATACCAAGTGGGTATTCAGAAACAAGATGGATGAAAATGGCATAGTAGTCAGGAATAAAGCTAGATTGGTTGCTAAGGGCTATAGTCAGCAAGAAGGAATATATTTTGATGAAACATTTGCTCCTGTTGCAAGACTTGAAGCCATCAGAATCTTCTTAGCCTATGCAGCCCATGCCAATTTCAAGGTTTATCAAATGGATGTCAAAAGTGCCTTTCTGAATGGAGATTTGGAGGAAGAAGTATATGTCAGTCAACCTCCTGGTTTTGAAGATCCAAATTTTCCAGAATATATCTATTATCTTCTGAAAGCACTTTATGGACTGAAGCAAGCACCTAGAGCCTGGTATGACACTTTATCAAAGTTCCTTTTGGAAAATCACTTCACAAGAGTTACTGTAGATAAAACTTTATTTTTCAAAAATGTTACTGGCTCTAGTATACTTGTTCAAATGTATGTAGATGATATTATTTTTGGCTCTACAGATGAGAAACTTTGCAAAAAGTTTGCCAAATTGATGCAAAGTAAGTATGAAATGAGTATGATGGGAGAACTAACTTACTTTCTTGGTTTACAAGTTAAGCAAGTTAGTGATGGAATATTCATTAGTCAGACTAAATATATTTTTGATCTTTTAAAGAAGTTTGATCTAATAGATTGCACATCTGCAAAAACTCCCATGGCCACTGCAACTAAGCTTGAATTAAACACTACTGAAAAGTCTGTGGATATTTCAAGTTATAGAGGCATGGTTGGCTCACTTCTGTACTTAACAGCTAGTAGGCCAGATATAATGTTTGCTACTTGTTTATGTGCTAGATTTCTGGCTGATCCTAGAGAATCTCACTTGATAGCTATTAAGAGAATTTTCAGATATCTCAAGGGAACACCAAAACTTGGCATTTGGTACCCTAGAGATTCTGGTTTTGATCTAACCGGTTATTCAGATGCAGATTATGCAGGTTGTAGAATTGATAGAAAGAGCATAACAGGAACCTGTCAATTTCTAGGAAACAAGCTTGTGTCCTGGTTCAGTAAAAAGCAAAATTCAGTTTCTACTTCTACAGCTGAAGCTGAATATATTGCTGCTGGCAGTTGCTGTGCACAGATTTTATGGATGAAAAATCAATTACAAGACTATGGTTTGCAAGTTGAGAGAATTCCTATTTTCTGTGATAACACAAGTGCAATTGCCATCACTGAAAATCCAGTGCAACATTCAAAGACAAAGCACATAGATATCAAGTACCATTTCATAAGGGAACATGTGATGAATGGTACTGTGGAACTACATTTTGTTCCAAGTGAGAAGCAACTTGCAGATATCTTTACCAAGCCACTGGATGAATCCACCTTTTCAAGGTTGGTAAGTGAGTTAGGTATGCTTAATTACTCTTAAATTTATCTGAGTTATTTTGCAAGTTATCATGTAGCCAGAAATTTAATTGATTTTTCAGTCTTGGATGAAATTTTGGCTAAGTCAAAATTTACATCTCGACGGTGACCCTTATCCATCGAGTTTAGTAATCCGCCGATATACTATTTGCTAATGAAAATCAATTACTTTTCTGGAATCTTTTAAAACTCGACGGATAACAGTTTATCCTCATCCGTCGAAGTGTCTTAATCTCAGCCGTTAATTCCCTGTACATTATCCATTGAGTATACTTACAGTTTGTAAGCATTACACGACGGATAATGGGTGGAATTTTTATAGTTTATTTTTAAACGGCTATTTTAGGCAATATTCAATTGGTTAATTTACTTTAATTTATTATTTTTATCAGTTATTTTTGAGATAGTATAAAAGCTTATTTCATTACAATTGTTTTCTTTTATCATTCTCAAATTCAACTGCTCTAATTTCATTCTCTCTCAAGCAAATACTTTCCTTCTCTTCAAGCTTTCATTCTCTAACAATGACACCTGTAGTAAAGATTATGTCTCAAACTAGGTTCATTTATGAGAAGAACAATTTCACTGTATTGGTCAATAAGGGTATTCAGCAATCAGAGGACTACCACAAGATGATGGACTTTATAAAGAATTGCAAGCTCAATTACGCCATGCTAGAATCACCCACAATCTTCTGTGAAGTTGTTGAAGAGATGTGGACCACTGCTACCTGCAACTCTACAGATAAGACCATCACTCTAACCATTAAAGGTAAAGAATTCTGTATCAATAGTGATGTGATAAAAGCATATTTCAAAATACCTGATAACAATGTGACTTCACCATACACTGACACTGATATAATCTATATGCTTAATTCCATTCACTATGGACTTTCCACATCTAAAATGAGTGATATTAGGAGAATGGGTCTTAGGAAGGAATGGAGTTTCATGTGTGATGTAGTTACAAAAGTTTTCTCTGGAAAAATCAGTAATTTTGACTCAGTGAACATTTCCATGCTTAACATGCTATACATGCTAGTTACAGATAAATTTTATAACTTCAGTGACCTTATCTTGTTTGAGTTAGGTTATAAATTAGGAGAGTTAAATAAAAGACGGAAGAATGTTTATTATGCCAGATTTTTTATGTTATTGGCTAACCACCTCTGTGAAGAAATAGTTCTTGAGAACCCTAACAACAAACTGGATTGTTGGGTTCAAGAGAGGAGGATCATTGCAGATTTGAACAGGGCCAATCATCACAAGGATGTGCCAATGTTCTACTTTCCTATAATGCAGGCACCTCAGGTAAGTGAGGTAAGTTCATCCATCCCTATAACTATTCCAACCCCCACTATTTCTTTGAATTCAGGAGTATCTATGGCAACTGTGCCAATGACCAAACAGTTGCCTACCAAAGCCTCCAAACCTACTACTATTTCTAAATCTAAATCAAAGAAAACCCCCTCTGGTATCTCTCAAAAGATGCCAGTTGAAAAATCCACAAAAGCAAAAGAGGGGAGGGTGAAGGAGGGAAAGTCAGGTGAGGGAAGGGGTGAACATCAAAGAAACCCCAATAATAAGGTTGGAGAGTTGAGTGAATCCCAGCCTAGCCACACTACAGTTTCCCAACAAACTGCAGTGCTTAAAAAGGATAAAAGCTCACTTCTAGCTGCATCCTCCCAAAAGGATGTAGTTATTGAACAAAGCTCTCAGCCAAGAGCACAGGCCAAAAGGGTTAGGGACACAAGCTCACCCCAAACTTATACAAGAAAGAAGAAATCTAAAACCTCTGGGGATGCACAGGGCACACACACAGTGCAAACTGGTGCTAAAGACACAGTCCCTGCACTCTCTCAAATTCAGTTTGATGTGGCTCCAATAAATGTGGAGTCACAACCAAAATCTCTAGTTATAGAAGCATCTCATACACCATACTCACCAACAAACTCTCTAGAAGTGGATATGATAAACACTTCAATTCCTGATTCCCCTTCTTTAACTCTGTTGGGGAAGCCAAAATTCAGTGCAAGTGAGCATCATCTTTTAGATGATTTGTTGGCTCACTTGCCAATTCTTTCAGAAACTTTTGTGACATCTGTGCCCCAAATATCTTCAATCCGCACAGAGTCAACAATAGTTTCTCTTCCCACCTCATTCATTTCTACTCTCTCGACGGATATTGCTCATCCGTCGAGTAGTGATTGTATCCCGACGGATAAGCCTAACAGCAGTTATCTGTCGGATAGCATTACCACTCACTCGATGGATATCACTCATCCGTCGAGTATCTCTGCACAACTTCAAACTTCAATTATTTCAAGTGCAGAAGATTTAGTGGTTGTACAGTCACTCTTAGGACTTAGAGAGGAGAGTGTCTTGAGTGAGAGGCTGGGTTGCTCCCAGGCAAAAGGAGAGGAAATGAGTAAAAATCAGCAATCCATTTATTCAGGATTGGTAAAAGGGAGTGAGAGGAGTCCCACCTTAGTAGGTGAAGGTGAGGGTGTGAGGGTGGGGAGCCAGGGTGAGACCCTGATGTAACAAAAGAGAGAACACGAGAGAAAAGCAGGTACAGAGGGTATAAGGGTGGATCCAGCCATTGCTCATGAGTTAATGATTGTGGATGATGCTGAAAAGGAAAGACAATTTCAGCAACATTACAAAGCTGTAATTGATAACATTTCCTTGGATGCTGACACTTTTACTCATCCTGTGTCAGCCTACCAATTGTTGGCTGCTCAGGGCAATGAGGAGGCAGAAAAGACTTTGAATCTGGTGCATACTTCAGAATCTCTACAAAGGGATATAGCTGCTGTCAATTTAATGCCTCCTCCAGCTGGTGAGCCATCTGAGGAATTTGGAGTAAATTCTAATGATGATGACTCTATTTCATTTGATGGAAGCATGTACTTAGGGGGAGATGAAGGCCCAAACTCTATTCCAGATTTACCTGAATGGGCCTTGACAAAGGAGTCCACACCAGGACAATTTAATGTATCCTTGGTCAAACAAATCATGTCTATCCAAAAGGCCATTCAGAGGAGCTCAAATGCTGGTACCAAGGCTATTCTTCAAGCTCACCTAGATTCTCTACATCTAATGAAGCTAGAGCAATTAAGACAGAATTTAAGTGTAGATGAACTCAAAAAGGATATAGCTGACTTGAAGACCTACAATTCTGAGAAGCTGGATTCAGTCATGCCATATGGTACCATGCATGATCTATTACTGAGACTAAGAAGAGAATCAGATGCTGAAAAGAAGCTGGCCAAGTTGGAAGACAGAGTTTAAGTTATTGAAAATTATGTGGCCACTATTATTCAAAATCAACAGTTTCAGACCAATCTTCTAATGCAACTGGCTAAAGCACAAGGCCTGACTCCTCAACTTGATGATAACAAAAAGGGGGAGAAAGGACCAAGTAAGGGGGAGAAGCTTCAGATACAAATCACTAAGATAATTGTGCCATCAATTACTATCTCAAAGCCACTAGTTGCAGATGGTATAGATCTGATTCAGGTAGAAGCAGCAAACTTGAAAGTTGTTGAGAAAGAAAAGTTGAGTTTGATCAACTGGGAGAAGATTGATGAGGAGATACAGAAGAAGTTCCAACTTGTCAAGGAGCCAGTTAAGTCAGCCATCCATCACCCTGAAGTCAAGCAAATCAGTGTGAATGAGAAGAGCATGAACTATCTGGAAAGAGGACAATCTTCCTGCATCAAGTCTCCAAAGGTTGAAATGATTCTTAAACCAAGGGAAAACTATTCAAAATCATCCCTAAAGAACCCCTTGGATACTGTGTATGAGACACCCAAGCCTGATGAGAAGAAGCTTCTGTCAAGATCAATTATTTTCTACAAAGATCCAACTGATTCAGCTTCAAAAAGGAGAATTGCTAAGATATTCAAAAATGGAAAGGAAATTTGTATGATAGCTGGAGATCCTCAATTTGCTCAAGCAAAGAGAGAAGAAAAAGCCAGATTGAAGCAGGAAAAGAAGCAAGCTATTCTAGATGCAAAGATGGCTAAACAAAAGAAAGAGCAGATTGCTATCTTGGCCAAGCTACAGGCTGTGAGCTCATCCCAACAAATTCCCTCTCAACCATCTGAAGCTACTGAATCAATTGAGCAAGTTGAAGTGAAAGGCATATGGCATAGCCTATTTGTATATTCGAGGATTTAACTCAACTCAAATAAGAATGTAATAAGTAAATAGTGGATCTATCGTCAGAGAGATCTCACAAAGTAACATCTGTCAAAGGGTTAAGAAACATTATTCATCTACAGACTTGAAGACTTAATTCACTGGAAGAAGCTCAAGAAATTGATCAAGCCTCAATGATATAAATCAAGATTATGGATTTAATCAAGTGACAGAGATCTCGTCAGGGTATCAATTAATTACAAGGATTTAGTCTGAAGAAAATCAAGAGTATCAAGGTCAAGGCTTGAAGAAACGTCACGGAAGTTAGTCACTCATGAACCAGACAGTACATCGAGTGTCAACATTGAAGTGGTGGAATTGATTCATAATTGACAGTAATTTTCAGAAGATTTTCAGAAGAATGGTTGCTGCTCAAGATTAGTATTAATTCTCTATTAATTAATTAAGTCATATAATTTAATTAAGAAAATAAATTATATCTGCAAAGATTAATTTATTGATTAATTGAATTAATTGATTAATTAATTTAGAATTAATATTAAGGATTTTCAGAATTGTTATTAGATTAAAATCTATTAATAATTCAGTAAGACAATTTGATTTGAACTACTATGACAATCGGTATGACAATTGATAGTCATACCGAAAGTCTTGCTAGTTCATTCTGATTGTCTTGCTAACTATTGGGATTGTCTTGCTAGTTCAAAAGGATAGTCTCACCGAAAGTCCTACCAGTTCAAATGGATTGTCATGCCAGTTCATTTGATTGTCTTGCTGAAAGTCTTGCTGATTCAACTGGATTGTTTTGTTTACTTAAACAACAAAACACAGCAGAAGTTATTCATGCAATTATTCAACATACTGAACACACAAGTCAAGAGAAAAAGAAGCAGAAAACAAAGGTAAAACATTTTCATTTTTCATCTGCTTTCTTCAAGATTAAATTTCTAGATTGTAAAGTTAGATCCAATCAACTAAAAATCTTTATCTTGTTCTTGTGTATCAATCTAGCGGATTAAAATCCCTAGAACTTAATCTCAAATCGCATTTAGCATTTGATCTTTTAATTGCAAAAATAGAAAAAGTTCATGTCGAATTTATTCTAGATTTATAATAATTGATTTGAGATTAATCCCTTGTAACCGATATCGTAGTTGTAACACCTTTCAAGTTTAATAAAAGTTTTATTTAACTTAAATTTTGTTTCACTTTTTATTCCGCATTTTACTCGCTTAAACGGTATTGTTTGCATTCAACCCCCCTTCTACAAACAAATTGGGACCTAACATGAAGAACAGAAGAAATCTCCCAGGAAGAAAGAATTGGCTAAAAGAACAAAAAGGAAACTGGATATTGCTGACAAGGAATTGGGAGATCAATTTCCTAAGGAACCCACACCAGCTATAACTCAAGCATCAAAGCCCTCTGTGGTATTTGAAGATATAAGGGTAGTGGATCCCTACAGGAACATTCATGGTGAACCTATTGTGACCAAGGATGAGCCAATAGAGTGGGACAACATACCAATTCCTGACTTCAGTCTACCAATCCTTAGCAATCCAAAAAGGACAAAGTCAAGGGCAGTCAAGAAAGTGAAACTGTCACCCCTCAAATCCAAATCTGTAGTCAAAGCTCAGCCCAAAGTCAATAAGGGAGACTACTTGTACTTGTGTGACATCAAAGAATTTTCTTATCTAAACCTCTATCTGGATGAACTAGATGAAGTGAGGGGAATTGATGCATACAGAAACCTACCTGAAAGGTTAGTGTTCAAGTACAAAGGAGGAAAATAGATTCAGTGACCACTTTACAGGATTCTTTAAGAGAGCCAAGCTATACTGATTAAAGTTTATTCATCCTTTAAGAAGAACTTTGGGTTCAATGTCACTGCAAGAAGACTAGTATTGAAGAAGATTGAAGAACTAAGGAGTGTTAAGGCTAAAGATACACTCCCAAAGACTCTAATCATCCCATACACAGGGAGAAGAGTGCAGCTAAGGCCCTACTGGCTGATGGAGTTCATAGATGACAAAGGTGTGAGAAGATTCTTCAGATTAGAAGACCAACTGAGCATCTCCAGCAATGAGACTCTCTTGGAAATGCAAGAAAAGCTAAATCTCTCAGAATCTGATGAACTGGAATTCCACAGGCAGCTCCAAAATCTGATTAATGAAAACAACAGAAAGCTTGGAAGAAGATCCAGACCTTCAAGAAACTAGAAAAATCTGCTCAGGCGAGAGGAGCATCTTGAAATAACTGTGAGCTAAACTTTGCACATTTTGATTAAGTGAAGCACTTTCAGTATTATCTACTTATCTTTAAAGCTGTATATTTAGGATGTTTTGTTATCATCAAGTATCTCTTAATTTATGGCTACAATTCCAGTAGACATAAATTGAGGGAGATTGTTGTGTATATGTTGTGTACTTGATGATTTCACAAACAAAATACCTAAGTAGATT
Source organism: Apium graveolens (assembly GCF_009905375.1). NCBI lineage: Eukaryota > Viridiplantae > Streptophyta > Magnoliopsida > Apiales > Apiaceae > Apium > Apium graveolens. The sequence goes on along the minus strand of NC_133650.1, from coordinate 233,473,245 downwards.
TTACTTAGTGAAATAATGTAGCACTCGACGGATAAGAATTATAGTCCCGACGGATAACTCATTATAGTCCCGACGGATGATGACTTATTATCCATCGAGTGAGTAGCTTATGTAATAATGAGTCTGTAGCACATTTCTGCATACACCTTTGTATAAATTCTGTAGTAGCATATAAGTCATGTTGACTTTAACTAGATATGCAGAATAGGTTGATTAATTGTACATAGATGATGTCTTGTAATTCTGCATAAATGAATTGAAGTCAAGTGCCAAAATAACTACCGACGGATGATTAACAAAGCCATCGATGGATGATCAAATGGCTATCAACGGATGTTTTATATAGCAGTCGACAGATGATCAATGAAGCCATCAACGGATGATCATAAAGTCGGCAGATAATCATGTATTCAATGGATAAAGAATTCAAACATCAGTTGACAGTGACAACTGGTCACATGCGTCGGGATGTATGCAAATGGAATGAGGAAGCCTATTAACCCGGTAATAGAGAACAAAGTAACAAAGCATTAGACCCGATAGTTTTTATAATGATTCTATCTTTTGACTTTGTAATCTTGGTAATATATATAAAACCAAGAAGTAGCAAATAGAAAAAAAAGAATCTGAGATACAAAAAGTGAGAAACATTTGTAAGCAGAATTATTAGCATTTCTCTGTATTCTCAGTAGTTTAAATTTGTAAGCAGCTGTGAGGATTCTTGCACACAGAGTTCTCTCGATATAATATATATCTCTGGTGGAATTGTTTAAATCCACCAGAAAGTTTTTCAAGACTCTTGTTTTTAATTACTTATGTTTTAATTCACTTAATTTTTTATTCCGCATTGTGCTAATCAAAACACTTATATTTGTATTCGAGTTTGAACATGTTTATTTCAAGAAAAAGGTTCAGAATTCCATTCAACCCCCCTTCTGTAATTTTTGCTACATTGTTAAGGGACTAACACTATTTTATCCATCACAACTTTGTACATAATGTACCCGTTATCATCATTTATTTTAAATTTAGGCTTGGATGGCTTAGGTATCCTCTTGAACCTTGGTCTGTCGATTATTGATTTTCTAGCAACATGAGTTTCATCAGAGGTTGCCTTGACATTAGTATCAGCTTTTATTCCTTGAGTTGTTTCATCAACAACTTGAGTAGTATAGAGGTTGTGACTATTTGTTCTTCACTTTTAACTTGAGCAGTGTCAGAGGTTATTCTTGCAACATTATCATCTTTCCTGGAATCTCTTCAATATGAGCTTTGTTAGGGGCTGAGATGTCAGAATCAGATTTTAAGTCTTCCAATGCAAGATTTGATGTTTCACCAACCTTTTACTTTCCCTTATAGCTCCTACCAGCATTTAGAATAGCTTGAGACCTTAAAACGAGTCTTTTAGCTTTAGTTTGACTGATTTCTTCAATCACCGCTCCTTTGGTTGGTCTTTATCCGGGAATATCAGCATATGGTGAGACAACATCAGTATTTACTGGTCTTGGAGATTTGAATTCCTCTTCCATTAACCTCAGTTGCTCAAGATCAACTCCAGGATTTTCTCTTTCAAAAATCCTTCTGCTCACCTTAAAATTAAAAGCTATAATTTTATGATCCTTATAAAATAGAGTTGTCTTCTTTCCTTTATACTTCATAGTTTGTAAAAATTGACTTGCCTCAACACCAGCTTCTACCTCCAGAATAGCTTGGTCTTCATCAGCATCTGTGACTATCAGAGTTTGCTTTATAGTAGTCACAGTTGTAGTCAGTTCTTTTGTAAGCACAATCTTTGAGACTTGCTATTTTCCACATTTTCATCTCTCTCCACCTTTTCTAGATTTGCTAGTGGTTTTAGAAGCACCACTAGATCCAATTAGATCTCCACCTTGGTATCTCCCCAATAATTTTCCAACTTTACTCCCACCATCTTGAGTATCATGCTTATCATCAGCTTTTAGCTAGAGCTGTTTGCATTTAGATTTTGAAATTATCACCCCCTTTTTGGCATCATTACCAAACAGGAGGGATATAATTACCTTCATGGATTGCCGCACCTCATCCAATTGCCCAGACATCTTTTCCTGAGTTATTTCCAACTTAGCTTGATTGCTTCAATTTCGTCCTGTCTAAAAATGATGGTCTTCAACTACTTTTGAAGGACATGCTTTGATTTGAAGTTGACCTCATTGAAAGCTTCTTTGAGAGCATCCAATTGGATTTGAGCCTTATCTTGTATGAAATGGATAGATTTGATCATCATTGTGGAAGCTTTCAGATGAGCAAGCAAAGCTTGATTTCAGATTCTGCTATATGCAAGTTCATGAAAGTATTATGAAGAGTCATTGGGTAGGTGTGATCTTTCCATTAAGAGTTCCATTCCTCAGCTTCATAAGCTTTAGAGACTTTAGCTACCCTTGCATTGATTAGCTTTTGCCTCTCATTTTCTGGCATATCTACAGAAAATATGATTTCATATATTTTTCATCATGATCTAGATCGATATTGATCTTAGAGAAATCAATATCATTTCCATCATCAGAATCACTAGCATGACTAGAATCATCAGCAGCAACTAGTTCCTTTAACTTTTGTGCTACTTCATCTTCAGCATCAGAGTTTAAGATAGAGTCAGGAATTTGAGTAGTATGTGACCTAGCTGCTTCAAAAGCTGATATGTCACCAACTTTTAGCTCAGCATCTTTAAGAATAGTGGTTATATGAACCGTAGCATCATTATTTATGTCCAGAATTTCAGTGCCAGTTGAATGTTGAGGAGACTCAGGAACTGTAGCTTCAACATGAGTGGACTGTGTTGTAATTGGATCAATAGCAGTTCCATGGATTGCAATAGTAGGTGAATTAGAAATTTGAGTGGACTGCAAGAAAGTATCAGTACTTAGACCTGCAGAAAAAATATCAGCACTTGGTGCATCAGAGTTTAAATGAGGGTCTATAGGCTGTGGATCAGCAACTGTTTCTTTAGGACTCCGAGCACCTGCAAAATGAAACAAAGGACCACTTAAACTCTTTATTCTTTTAAAGTAGTCTCACTAATTCTCATACCACTCATCTCATGACTTTTAAGAGTCAGCATTTCCTCACAAGGATATGCTAAATTCTGACTCTCATCTACATCTCCTTTTGTCAGGTAGGGATCATGCCTCTCTTTATTTCTGTTTTCTCTAAATCTTTTCTCTCAATCTCACATGAAAGGCTCACAAAATTCTGATCTATAGAAATAAGAGGTGTCTGAGAAGAGATATACGTGGTCACATGACTAGGGGTACCCTCTTTTGAGGGATTATACATAATCATACCATCAGGATTTAAATGAACGATAAATGCTGACAAGAGACTATCCGTATTTAAATTAAATTTTGATAAAGAAGAGTCATTATTTATACCTTGTGTGATTAAAGGATCAACTTCTTGAAGGGGTAGGGCATCCAATGGAGGAATTCAAAGAACTTCAGTTGGTGTTGGATGTACCCTTCCTTCAGTATTCAGTTCCAAGATCACTGCATCAGAAGTCAAACCTGCACTACCACTTTGAGGTAGTAGTTCTTGTGTGGCTGGAGATGTAGGAGCTGCTAAATCACTTTAAGATTTAGGTTCTTGTGTACTTCTCTCTTCAAAATCAGAACCAGACTCATATGATTGGCCAAGATGCACACCAACTGTGTTTTTAGCAGTATGAGACTCAACAGTCTTGTCAAAAGCTTTAACTTTGGAGACCTCATCTGTGACCTTGATGTGGCTGCATCATTCATTCTTGGATAGACTTGGCAGCAAGAGGTGCAATATCTATTATGTCTACTACACCACTTTGAGTTGTAGGTTCTTGTGGGGCTGGATCAGTTGTAGCTTCTGCATCCCTTTGAGTTGTAGGTTCTTGTGTGCTTGATCTATGAAATTAACCTTATTTTTGCATCCTCTTTGCCATCCTCTCAACTTGCTCATGAGTAACTTACCTTACTCTTCTCTTCACCTTCACAGGATAATCAAATATTATAACAGGAGTATCAAAGTTTATGTCATCTTTATGACTCCTTAGCTTTTGTGAAGTGAATACATTCTGTCCCTCTTCAACTATTTCATGTTTCAGCTTTAGTTTTTGTTAAGCAAGATAAGTTTTGACTAGCTTCCTTTTCCTTGGTCCAGGGCTTGAACTATCAGCATTTATAGCATCAATATTTGTTGTTCCCTAGGTAGTTGGTAAAAAAATTGAAGCTTGAGTGAAATCAGTATTTATTTTCGTGAGCTTGGATGATAAGAGAGCAGTGTCCTCATCATCAGATTCTAACTCAGCTAGCACAAGCTTTCTCTTAACAAATTATGAAGGTTTAGAAGAATGAGAAGCTTGTGTTGTAGATCTACCCTCTGCTACATCAGTTTTTATAGATTGTGGTTTATGAGAAGCCCTAAGTCCTAATGCTTGAGGAGCATCAGACTTTGCTAACTTCTTTCTTGTTATAACATGTGCCTTTTGGGAGACACCTAAAGTGGTTTGTGTTTGGGGTTGTGTTTGTGTTGTAGAGCTTGGGTTAGCTACAGAGGGTTCCCAACAGTTATAGCCTGTAGCCTAGCTCTTTGCATATTTTAATGTGCGCAAGTCTCAGGAATCCTTGCAATTAGCAAGTCCCTGGCAGAAACTGGCATCCTGAGAGGTGCACGAGCAGTCCTCTCCTTATATTTTGAAATTAAATAAAAAAAGCCCTTTTGGCGAGCTTAAATACCGATATAATTTGGTTATCTGGGATTGGGGTATTGGGGAAACAATGATTAAAGATAAGCTGACAAAATATAGCATAATATACTATATTAGAATTAGCTTTTAACTTATCTCCTATAAAGCATAAAACTACTCTACCGAAATCATAATTATAATCATAAATTAGAGAGTACCCAATCTTTGTGTCATAATGGGAAGTGCATCAAAGTTTGTGCGCTTGTTGTTGAAGGCCCTAGTGATGTAGTCAAAGTATAAATTCCATTTTTTTTGAAGCCCAAGCCTTTTCAGTTGCCCCATATTCTTCAAGTCTTTATTGTTGCCAATTTTTGTGAAGAACCTCCTCATCTCAGTATCACCAATGGAAGTGGTATAAGATATATGAGCATGGAGATGAAGAGCTTCTCGAGCTGTCTGTGGTGTGAAAACCTTGGTTTCCTCATTGAACTCAAAGGTGATACTAGGAGTACTACTTTCACCACCATCATCATAAAGTCCAGTCCTCCATAAAGCGAGAACCTGATCTCCAGATACAACTGCAGGGTTTGTGAGAGCATACCTTGCCTCACTCGCACTTAGTAGATCCTGAAAGATGTGATAATCATAATTTATACCAGTGTGGTCCAGAATTGCAGCGTAGTTGTTTGGTACAAACTTAGCACCATTATAACTGAAAGCCTTGGACGTAGTTGGTGAAGACATGACGAGTTGTTTGTGAAAAAGCTTAAAAACTGATGAGGTTATCAGAGTTTAATTGAGAGAAAAGAAGTAAGAGAGTGAAGAGAGTCTGACTAGAGATAAAGTGATAATTTAAAATCAAAAATTGATTTTGTATAACTCTGTACTCCATTACACACAAACGGTTCACATTAGTGGACATATGACAAGATGTTATTGCATAAACAATCATGTAACAGATAATAAGGAGCAGTAAATGCGTGCACAGTTACATACAATAATGTGTTGTAATTACTCAATCGTTTTTCCTTAACACACGCCACCAACTATGCATTTTTAATCATTTGCATAAAATTACCCACTAAAATACATCTTAGTAATTTAATTAAAATACCGACTTTAATATTTTCTCAATAAATTCAAAAATCATCAGTGTTTAACAGTTAATCACAGTTTGACCATTCTAAGTATTTAAACAACTACTGCTAGAGTTTATCAGTCAACAAATAGGTTTGACTGATATAAACTTAACTATACAATCAAAGTTTATCATACAACTACTGTCAGAGGTTAATTATCAGAATTTAACACTCTATTCAAATTTTAAGTAATAACTAGCATGAATACATGGCATCATTGTTTAAAACAGTTATCATAATTTAAGAGTTACTGATACATAGAAAAAGATATCAAACTCTGAACTCATTTGCATGTTACAGAACACAAATTATTAATCAGTATTTGAGAACTATTCTGAGATCATTCCCAATTCATTCACCAATCTTGTAAATGTAGCTTCACAAAGTGGTTTGGTAAAGATATATGTTAATTGTTGATCTATATGCACAAAGTGCAATTCCACTGTACCTTCCATCACATGTTCCCTTATGAAATGGTACCTTATACTGATGTGTTTTGTCATAGAATGTTGTACTGGATTTCCTGTCATTGCAATAGCACTTTGATTATCAAAATATATAGGAATTTTAAAATACTCTAACCCATAATCCAGTAACTGATTCTTCATCCAGAGAATTTGTGCACAACAGCTTCCTGCAGCAATGTACTCATCTTCTATAGTTGAAGTGGAAATTGACTTTTGTTTCTTGCTAGACCAAGAAACCAATCTACCACCAAGAAATTGGCAGCTTCCTGAATTGTTTTTCCTGTCTATTTTATATCCTGCAAAATCAAAATATGAATATCCAATTAGCTTAAAATCTGAATATCTAGGATCCTACAATCAAAGATTCATGGTGCCTTTGAGATATTTAAAAATTCTTTTCACAGCTAGTAGATGTGGTTCCTTGGATCAGTTTGGAACCTTGCACTAGATAGGTAGCATACATAATATCAGGTCTACTAGCTGTAAAATGTAGGAGTGATTCGATCATACCTCTGTAGTTAGTTATATATATTGATGAACAAGTATTTAAATCTAACTTGGTTGTAGTGGCCATGGGAGTTGTTGCGCTTGAACTGTCTTGCACCCCAAATCTTTTAAGTATTTCCTGGTATATTTTGCTTGATTGGTGAAAATCTTTTCTTCAGTCTTCTTGACTTGTAATCCTAGAAAATAACTTAATTCTCCTATCATGCTCATTTGATATCTAGACTGCATTAGTTTTGCAAAACTCTCATAGAGTTTATCATTAGTAGAGCCAAAAATGATATCATCAACATATATCTGAACTAATAATAAGTCCTTACCATGGTACTTATAAAATAGAGTTTTATCAATAGTACCTCTTTTGAAACCACTTTCCAATAAGAATTGAGCAAGTATTTTATACCAGGCTCTTGGACCTTGCTTTAGTCCATAGAGTGCCTTATCCAACTTATAAACATGGTTTGGATATTTTGTATCAATGAACCATGGAGGTTGTTCAACATAAACATCATCATCAAGTTCACCACTCATAAATACATTCTTAAAATCCATTTGGAACACCTTAAATTTCATGTGAGCAGCATAGGTTAGAAAAATTTTGATGGCCTCAAGCCTTGCAACTGGAGAAAAAGTCTCATCATAATCAATGCCTTCTTTCTGTGAATAACCCTTTGCAACCAACCTTGATTTACTACTTGTAATAATGCCCTCACTATTAGTCTTATTTTTGAACACCCACTTTGTACCAAATACTGATATATTCTTTTGTTCTTGGTACCAATGTCTAGACTTTGTTTCTTTCAAATACATTGAGCTCCTCTTTTATTGTTGTGATCCAATCAGCATCTTTAGGTGCTTCTTCCACTATCTTAGGTTGAGTTTGATATAGAAAAAAGGACATTCAATTTGAGTGGCTTTTCTGGTCTTGACACCACTATCAGGGTTTCCAATGATTAAGTCAGGTGTGTGGAACTTAGTCCTTTTTATTGCTGAAGGAAGTTGAGTCCTTGAGGTAGAGCCTCTCCCTTGATCCATGAAGTCTCTAGTCTCACTTTGCTGTGTACCATCATTATTTCCTGAAGCTCCCCCTGAATCATTGCTTCCAGTATTATCAGTTTTTGCTTCATCGATATTTAAGAAATCAGAGTTTGATGAAGTATTTAGTGATCTTTCTTAATTTGAATCACTTGAACTTGACTCTAGTTGTGAATTATGTTGCTCCCACTCAACATGTGCTTCAGTATTTGTAGTATTTCCACTGACATGTGTCTCATTAGAGTTTAAAGTGATATCAGCATTTGTAATATCATAATTTTTCAGATCATTAAGGTTTAATTGTTCATCATATGGTACTTCATTTTCAAATCTTAACAATTCATGATCATCTACATCTTCTAGACCTGTAATCTTCTTATCATCAAAAGATACATAAATAGATTTCATGACCACTCTTGTTCTCAGGTTTTAAACTCTGAAAGCTTTTGTTGACAGTGGATATCCAACAAAAATACCTTCAATAGCTTTTAGATCAAATTTTGTAAGCTGTTTAGGATGAGTTTTGAGAATAAAACATTTGCAGTCAAAGATGTGAAAGTACTTCAAATTTGGCTTATTTCCCTTCACCATCTCAAATGTTATTTTGCCATGCTTCTTTATCAGTGTTGCATTTTGTGTGAAGAGAACACTTTACACAGCCTCAGCCCAGAAGTAGGTTGGCAATTTTGCTTCTTCAAGCATGGTCATTGTAGCTTCTATAAGAGTTATATTCTTTCTTTAAACAATTTCATTTTGTTGTGGAGTTTCAGGGGCAGAAAATTCCTTTTTGATCTCCTTGTACTTACAGAATTCTTCCATGGTGCTGTTCTTGAATTCAATTTTATTGTCACTTCTAATAATCTTCACTTTATATGTTGATCCCTTCTCTAGTCCCTCACATGATCAAGAATAATGGATGGAGTTTCATCATTGTTGTGCAGAAAATACACCCATGTGTATCTTGTGTATTCATCAACAATCACAAGTGCATACCTCTTCTTTGCAATAGACATTACAATTACTAGATTAAAAAATATCAATATGAAGTAAGTGATATAATTCAAGAATTGAGGATTCAGCCATACTCTTGGAAGATGATTTCCTTAGTTTGGCCTTCTGGCAAGAGTCACATAGGCCATCAGGAGTAAATACTATATTGGGCAATAGTCTAACAAGATCTTTCTTCACAAGTTCATTGATGCTGTTGAAGTTGAGATGCAAAAGTCTTTTATGCCAGTTCCAGCTATCTTCCACAGTTGCTCTGCTCGATAGACATATTTCAGAACCATCATTATTTATGAAAACCCTGGCTTCATATAAGTTACCATGTCTATAACCAGTCATTGCAACTGTTAGGTCACACACACTGTAGAAGGGGGTTGAATACAGTATTTAGCAGAATCAAATCGAATTAACACAAGTAACTGAAAACAGATTTTATTCAACACAATAAACACTGTTACAATATGGAACTGTCCTCTCTCAGTGATGAACAAATATCACGAGAGCTGCTAGGGTTATAATGAATAATATTTTCGATAATGATAACACATATAGTGTAAACCCTATGTCTGTGTTTATATACTACACAGTTACAAGATAATGTTCTAATTGATATCGAATATAATTCTGCTTCCTAATATATATCAATCAGTTATCTTTTCTTCCAAGTATTCTATTCTTCATAGAATTCCTTCTTCATGCATATCTCTTCTTGTATTTGTCTTGATCTTCTTTCCTTTCAATCAGTCGCCTTCCTTATCTGAAAATCTCCTTAAGTCCTGATATTATCTCCTGATAAATATCTCCTGATAACTTAAGTTCTGATAACTTAAGTTCTGATATCTTAAGTCCTGACTTCAGTATAAGTACTGATTATCAGTTAAGTACTGATTTGTCCTGTTAAGTAAGATCTAAAAACTAAAATCATATTAGACATGACATCACAAATATATCTAACAATCTACCCCAACTTGTAAATTAGCATAATATACAAGTTCAACAGATATTTAATGATGTCAAAAACATTAAGTACAAATGCATGAGAATTTGACTAGATAACTACAACTTACAGTCCTTTCAGCTTTACCATCCTTAAAATCTGATATCAGCTTCAGTCTGTATACACTTTAGAATTTAAGCAGTTGTAGATCTTTGACTTGGCTTCAATTTCTGATCTCTATGATATCAGGAGTTGTTCTGAGATAGTTCTTCAAAAGACATCTCTCAGCATATTCAAGTTCATTGACCATCCTCCTTTTAGCATTTTTCAATTCAGCTATATCTTCACCAGTTTGAAAAATAGCTGCTCTGAGATCATTTATTTTAGCTTTCCTTATGTCCTGATCAAGTCTGATCAGATATGCTTTGTCAGACTCTATATTGAATTCCACAGCCTTATAACCCAGAAAAGTAGTTATGATCTTAGCAGTGTTAGGCTTCATTTCAACAATATCACCTTTGTGATCTCTGTACTTGGGACAGTATGGGCTGTCAGACTTTACATAGTAAAGTTTCTTCTGTCTTTGAATTTGTGACTTTAAATAACCTGCAGCACCATCTGTTAATCTATTTTTCACTTGAAGTAAAAATAGAACATGTTCCAGTTCTTAAAAATACTCCAGTGGAATAGCATTCTGCTTGATATGGAATACCCTTCCATCTGTCATAAAATATAACAAGATATGTTCTTTCAAAATAGAATGTTAATCTATTTGTACAGATTCAAGTTGATTCAATCTTTCAGGAGTTGCTCCTACTCCTGGTTCACTTAAGGAAGTTGGATCATTGGTAGTGTTGTGTATTCTCCTTTCATCAGAACTACCCAATCCAGATTTATCTCTTGCTTCCTTTCCTGTAACAACTCTTGCTTCAAAACCACTTGTTGCAGTCTTTAAAAGTTGAGTATGTTGAGCTTTGGTGAATCCTGGTAGGAGTATCTTTGAAGGTTTAACATGAGCAATGTCAGAGGTTTCCTTTTCCTTAAATTCTGATATCAAGTCAACTTGAGCTATGTCAGAGGTTGCTTGCTTCACTGTCATATCAGAACTTACTACATCTTGACTTTGAACAACATGAGCCATGTCAGAGGTGGTTTGAGAAATATTCTTTTTCATCATAGTAAGACTAGCATCTTCTTCATCAATTATTTCTTCATCCATGACTGGCATATAAACCTTTACAGGTTCATTAACTTTTTCTTTGCCCTTGGACCTTGGATCTACTTCCACTTGTGATTTAGCTTTGGTTGCCTCAGAATTTGTTCTTTCTTTTATCACAATACCCTTAAGCTTTGGAAGTTTCTTTTCAACAACAGAAGCTTTAGATTTTGTCTTGGCACTTTCTGCTTTGAGTCTAGCTTCTTCTTTCTTTAGACTCTCAAAGTCCATTCCTGGATTTTCTTTAAGAAATAATTTCTTTGAAATTTCTTCATCAAGTTCCAGATGTTCACCAGAACTTATCCTTTTACCAGTATCAGAACTAATTCTTCTCCCAGTATCAGAACTTGTTCCTTGTCTTGTAATTCTAGCTTTACTTGATGAAAATCATTTTCCTTGACCATGACCTCTACCCTTATCAGAGTTTCCCTGGTCATCATTTCCATCATCATATCCCTTCAGTGTCTGAATAGATTTGCATTTGGACTTAATCACTTTCTCCCCCTTTTTGGCATCAGCAGGTAAAAGAAGAGAGACAAGCAATTCCACTGAGGATTGGATCTCATTGAGTTGAGTTTGATGAGAAGCTTGATTCTGTAGAATTTCATCAATCTGAGTTTGTTGCTTCTTCTGAGTTTTCTCAATGTAGGCAATTCTGTCAAAGGCAGGTTTGAAAAATTTGTTCTTTTCAAGTTTCACATTCATATCTTATTGGATCAAGGTTTCTTGAATTTTATTCACCTTGGCATGAGTTGTTGAGTGTTGACCTTGAAGGTGCCTAGTACTCAATGCAGTAACTCTCAGCTATGCCTTAAAATCATCATTTATCAGTATTTCATCAGCTTTTGTCAGATGTTCAACAAGAATCTTTTCAGAAGGAACAATACTAACTGTGTTCCATTCCTTAGTCCACTCCTTTCCTCTAGGAGTTTCACTCCAAGGTACTGGTGCTTCCCCTCTAACAAACTTCTTGACTAAATCAACTTTATTAACTGTTTGTTGAGGTGCATGTCCTTATGGACCAGCTGCATCAGCATCTAGATTAGTAGCAGCTTCACCAGTAATTTCAACATTATCAGTATCAGAACTTATAGATCCAGCAGTATCAGCATCCTCTGATAGAATAGCAGTTTGTGAGGCAATCGAGGTTTCAACATCATCCTCTAAATTCTGATCTACAGCTAAGTTCTGATCAACAGCCAAATGTTGATGCCCACCTAAAGTCTGATTTTCATCATCCAGATTCTTAATTGGTGTAGTTGAAACATCTTCATTGAAATCAACATCTTGAATTGGTGTTGTTGGTGGAGTGAATTGAGTTGCTGGAGCTTTCAAGTACAGAACCTCAGGCACAATCAAGTTATGAATTTCAATTTCAGCACTTATACCTGGGTCTTCAGTATGTACTTGTTCAATTATAGGTGACACAGGAGGTGTAGGCACTCTGTCTTGAGCAATTTATGGTTGTGCAGAAGGAAGTGATTCAATAACAATTAGTTATGTTGGGATCAGAGATTCCTGACCCCCTTCCTTAGTTGCTTCCTCATCTTCTGAATCTGACTCAACTGTGTCCCAGTGAGCTCTTTGCTTTTTCATTTTCTTCAAGGGTGGAGACACTGTAGGAGCTTTATCATCAGGATTTAGCTTTCTAAGCCTTTTGAAAGGCCTAGAACTCCCAGTTACAGTATCTTTCTGAGAAGAGACATTCTTAGCTTCTACAACAACAGGTTCTGAAATAGGAACATGTTCCTCAGTATCTGACTCATCTCTCAGAATAATTCTCCACCTCTTCTGCTGAGACTGAGGTACATTCTTTGTCCTCTTTGGTCTTGAAGATGAAGGCTTCACTGGATGTGCTCATGGTTGTGGTTCTGAAGTTTGAGGTGGTAGGTGCTGATGGTTGAGGTTCTGATGGTTGGACATCAGGATATAGTTCAGTGTATTTAACTGGATCATAGGTTATTAAGGCTTGTTTGACATATATAGGAACTTGGAGGGGTCTTAACACAACCTTCTTATTATCAATAGATAATAAGTCATTAAAAGCTCTTTTAGCTAGTCTGAATGATGGAATTAATTCACTAGCTGATTGGGGCTTATCATCACAACAAAAACTATAAATAAGCTGACAGAATCTAGCAAAGTAAATAGTATTTCTGTCTTTTGTCATTCTATCCCCAATGAAACCTAAGGCAACACTTGCATAATCAAAATCAGTTTGGTTAATGAGAGCATACCCGATTTGTTGGCTGAATATGGGGATTGCATCGAAATTAGAACATTTGTTTGCAAAAGCCTTTGTTATGCAGTCAAAGATGAAACTCCATTCCCTCCTTATGTAAAATCTCTTCAACTGACCCAGCTTTGCCAATGTCCTCTCATACCCCAGACTGGCCATCATGTTTTGAAGAACTGGCTCCTCAATAGTAGAATAAACACAGTTCTCAGGCAGCTGCAGTGCTTGTCGAACCGTGGCCAATGTCACGACATGCTCATCCTCCCCTGATGAAAAAATAATACTTGGGGACCCTTGAGCACCACCATCATCATATACTCCGCTTCTCCAGAACTCCAGCACTTGAGTACCAGAGACGGCATCAGGTTGGGTCAAAGCGTACCCAATATCAGAACTAGTAAGAAAGTCCTGAATGAAGTGAAGTTCTGACGGGGCTTCAGCCTTGCTAAGAATAGCGGATAAGTTATTAGGAACAAACTTAACCCCATCAAAAATTACATCTTTTGGTGCCATCTCTGTAAGAAATTAAGTGAGTAAGAGAATGTTTGCAAAGTGTTTGTGAAAAGTCCTGAGAGAAAAACAACTTCAGAAAATAAGAGAGAAAGAGAGAGAGAGAGAGAGAGAGAGAGAGAGAGAGATAGAGAGAGAGAGAGAGAGAAAGTAAAAGAGATTTAGAATAGAAAAGTAAGTAAAAGATGAGAAAATCTTTTATCTCTCATATATATACTCTCTCCACTCAACAGTTGTATTTTTGAAGCATGTGATACACTTCACACCTGTCACCATGTGAACAGTCAATAAGCGATTAGAGCAGGAGTTAATGGGCACGTAAAATAAGCAATAATTACCGTGCACATGCAGTTTTTTAGGGCATACACGTTAACCACTATCCCATAATGATTGTGACTGATTTATCTCACATAAACCAATATTCTGTAAAAATATGACCGTTCAAGTAATGACCAAAAATAAACCAAGTCAAGTCATTAGAATATGGCTCCTTAACTCGAAAAGTAAATGTTTATTCCTGTAAGTCTTCACACAAATACTGATATAGAACTTAATCATCAGAACTTCCATCAAAACTTGTCCTCAGAATTTATGCAACTGACACTTAAAATGTTCATCTAAAACAACATTTATCACCACAGTAATTTTCATCATTCATTTGGAGTGTATGTGTGTTCAATAAGCTAAATATCAGACAAAGAGTAAAGTCTGATTCACTTCAGTACATCTTAGAAATAAGGCATAACTAAGAACTTTGCTCAAAATTTGTCATTATTCTGAAGTCTATTATAGAATGAGTTCATGCATGAGTCCACCTCAACTGTTTTGTGCTCATTTTATGCATCTTTTGAAATTCCTCTTTACAGTGGCTTCTCAGTGTAAGTGAGTCACGACTGCTTATCAGAATATATGCTGTTATCAGAGTATTTCTCCAGTAATCAAAGAATGTGAAAAGTCACCAAGAAAATTTTATGTTGCTTTTCTAATGCATATTACTTAATACCATCAATGCACTTGGGTCGTCCCTTCCACATTTTTACTCTAGATCTCAAAGGAGTACCTGATATTTATTTCTTTTCTTTTCTTTTTCTCTTGATAAGTGAGGCTTATCAGCACTAGTACATCCATCAGATTTACTAACATCAAAACTTAACAGATATGAAGCACTATTCTAGTTTTTGACTTAGTAATAAGATACACAAAGTAAACTTTAACTAAGCTCAATATCAGAATTTGCTTGTGTAAACAGATTTCCACATAAACAATTACTTCAAACATGAGATCTTTAGTATTTTTAGACTACTAGGTCAGCATCTAGCACAGTTATCCTCATTGGATTGAATAGTCACAGAAACATTCATATCACTATCAAAGTTTAGAAATTCACATCAGACAACAATCAGCACTTAAGTAAATTTCAATTTAAGCACATAATACACAAAGATAGTAATATATGTAAATACTGATCATAAAGTCTGATGTATCAGAATATAAACTAGGCAGATTTAGAGAAAGAACCTGAAACCATTCCAAGTTTATTTACCAATCTTGAAAAAGTAGCTTCACACAGTGGTTTTGTGAAGATATCTGCTACTTGTTGATCTGTTAGAACAAAATGCAATTCCATTGTACATTCATCCGCATGTTCCCTTATGAAGTGGTACCTAATGCTGATGTGCTTTGTCATTGAGTGTTGAACTGGATTACCTGTCATAGCAATAGCACTTTGATTATCACAGTAAATAGGGATTTTAGAAAATTATAACCCATAATCCAGTAACTGATTCTTCATCCAAAGAATTTGTGCACAACAGCTTCCTGCAGCAATATATTCTGCTTCTGCAGTTGATGTGGAAATTGACTTTTGTTTCTTGTTAAACCAAGAAACCAATCTGCCTCCAAGAAATTTGCAGCTTCCACTTGTGCTTTTCCTGTCAATTTTACATCCTGCAAAATCTACATCTGAGTAACCTATTAGCTTAAAGTCTGATTCTCTAGGATACCAAAATCCCAGATCAACTGTACCCTTAAGGTACTTGAAAATTCTTTTCACAACTGTTAAGTGAGGTTCTCTTGGATCTGCTTGAAATCTTGCACAAAGACAGGTAGCATACATGATATCAGGTCTACTTGTAGTTAGATAGAGTAGTGAGCCAATCATACCTCTGTAATCAGTAATATCTACTGATGTACCAGTATCCTTACCAAATTTTGTTGCAGTGGCCATAGGAGTGGATGCACTTGAACAATCTTGCATTCCAAATTTTTTCAACAAATTTCTGGTGTACTTAGATTGACAAATAAAAGTTCCTTCTTCATTCTGCTTGACTTGAAGGCCCAAAATACAGCTAAGTTCTCCCATCATACTCATTTGATATCTTGACTGCATTAGCCTGGAAAACTTCTTACAAAGTCTATCATTTGTAGAACCAAAAATGATATCATCAACATATATCTGCACCAAAAGTAAGTCCTTTCCGTGGTTGAGATAGAATAAGGTTTTGTCAATTGTCCCTCTATTAAATCCACTTTCCAGAAGAAACTGAGCTAATGTCTCATACCAAGCCATAAAGTGCTTTATCAAGTCTATAGACATGATGAGGAAATTTTGAATCTACAAAACCTGGAGGTTGTTCAACATATACTTCTTCTTCCAATTCTCCATTAAGAAAAGCACTTTTCACATCCATTTGAAAGACTTTAAACTTCTTGTGAGCAGCGTAAGCCAAAAATATCCTTATGGCTTCCAATCTAGCAACTGGTGCAAATGTTTCATCATAATCAATTCCCACCTGTTGAGAGTATCCTTTTGCAACTAGCCTTACTTTATTCCTTGTAATTATGTCATCACTATCAGTTTTCTTTCTGAACACCCACTTTGTACGAACAACAGATCTGTTCTTTAGTCTTGGCACTAGGGTCCAGACTTTATTTCTTTCAAATTCATTTAACTCTTCCTGCATTGCTTGCACCCAATCAGCATTTTGAAGAGCTTCTTCCACTTTCTTTGGTACAGTCTGAGATAGAAAAGAATGATAGAGACATTCATTTAATGTAGCTGTTCTAGTTCTGACACCTGCATCAGGATTTCCAATAATTAAGTCAGGTATATGTGCTTTAGTCCACTTCCTTGCAGATGGAAGCTTATCTCTAGAACTGGATGCTCCCCCATGATCCATGATGTCTCCATCAACATTTTCTAATGCTCCCCCTGAAATTATGCTCTCTGAGTTGGATCCTTCAGAATTTGAGTTTCCATAAATATTAGAACATGAGTTTCCAGAATTATCAGAACTTGGCCCATCAGAACTTGAAGAGCCTGTTGTAGATTCTGATGCTTCTTGAGATGTGATTGGATCTTCAGTATGCTCCCCCTGCACAGGTGCATTTTCCTTTGGCGTAGTCACCACAGTTTCAATAACATCAGAGTTTAATCCATCAGAGTTTGAAGTATCAGGATTTAGACTGTCAGGATTTACAGAATCAGAATTTAAAACTTCATTTTCGAATCTCAACTGATCATGATCATTGAAATCTTCAAGTCCAGTAATCTTCTTATCATCAAAAGAGACATTGATAGATTCCATGACAACCCTTGTTCTTAAATTGTAGACTCTGAAGGCTTTTGTGGAAAGTGGATATCCAACAAAAATTCCTTCATCAGCGTTTAGATCAAATTTGGATAGCTGTTCAGGATGAGTCTTAAGAATAAAACACTTGCATCCAAATACATGAAAATACTTCAGATTTGGCTTCTTTTTCTTCACCATCTCATATGGTGTCTTTCCATGCTTGTTAATAAGTGTTGCATTATGAGTAAAACAAGCAGTCTGCACAGCTTCAACCCAAAAATAGGTTGGTAACTTTGCTTCATCAAGCATAGTTCGTGCAGCTTCAATAAGGGTTCTATTCTTTCTTTCAACAACTCCATTTTGCTGTGGAGTTCCAGGAGCAGAGAATTCCTGCTTTATTCCATGGTCTTTGCAGAACTCTTCCATAATCAAATTCTTGAACTCAGTGCCATTATCACTCCTTATGATTTTCATAGAGTCCTTGACCAATTTATCCAGTTGTTTGACATGATCAATCAAGATAGATGCAGTTTCACTTTTTGTGTGCAAGTAATACACCCATGTGTATCTGGTGAACTAATCCACTATGACCATAGCATATTTCTTCTTTGCAATAGACATGACATTTACTGGACCAAATAGATCAACATGTAGTAGGTGATAAGGCTCAAGAATTGATGATTCAGTCTTGCTCTTGAATGAGGATTTTCTTTGTTTAGCCTTCTGACAAGAATCACAAAGGCCATCAGGAGCAAATACTGACTTTGGCAGTCCTCTCACAAGATCTTTCTTGACCAACTCATTTATATTGTTGAAATTTAAATGAGAGAGTTTCTTGAGCTAATTCCAGCTTTCTTCAATTGATGCTCTACTCATCAGACAGATTGCAGAACCATCAGTATTTGTTGAAAGCTTGGCTTCATAAATGTTACCACGCCTGTATCCTTTCAGAACAACTTTGCCTGTAAATTTACTTACAACTTCACAGTGTTCTTCAAAGAAATCCACATGATAACCTCTGTCACAGATTTGACTGACACTCAGCAGATTGTGTTTTAGTCCTGAGACCAGAGCTACTTCTTTAATGATGACATTCCCAAGATTGAGTGTCAGTCAATCTTAGTGCTATGGAAACATGGGAAAAACTCTGGGATATGGCAATATGCTGATTGGGTGCTGATTGGGCCAAAGAAAGTGGAAGAAGCTCTTCAAGATGCTGATTGGGTGCAAGCAATGCAGGAAGAGTTAAATGAATTTGAAAGAAACAAAGTCTGGACCCTAGTGCCAAGACCAAAGAACAGATCTGTTGTTGGTACAAAATGGGTATTCAGAAACAAAACTGATGGTGATGGCATAATTAAAAGGAATAAGGCAAGGCTGATTGCAAAAGGATATTCTCAACAGGAGGGAATCGATTATGATGAAACATTTGCACCAGTTGCTAGATTGGAAGCCATAAGGATATATTGGCTTATGTTGCTCACAAAAAGTTTACTGTCTTTTAAATGGATGTGAAAAGTGCTTTTCTCAATGGAGAATTGGAGGAAGAAGTATATGTTGAACAACCTCCAAGCTTTGTAGATTTCAAATATCCAGATTATGTCTATAGGCTTGATAAAGCACTTTATGGACTTAAGCAAGCTCTAAGAGCATTGTATGAGACTTTAGCTCAGTTTCTTTTGGAAAGTGGATTTAACAGAGGAACTATAGACAAAACACTGTTCTACCTCAACCATGGAAAGGACTTACTTCTGGTCCAGATTTATGTTGATGATATCATCTTTGGTTCTACAAATGACAGACTTTGCAAGAAGTTTGCCAAACTGATGCAGTCAAGGTATCAAATGAGTATGATGGGGGAACTTAGCTATTTTCTGGGCCTTCAAGTCAAGAATAATGAAGAAGGCACTTTTATTTGTCAAACTAAGTACACCAAAAATTTGCTGAAGAAATTTGGAATGCATGATTGTTCAAGTGTATCCACTCCCATGGCCACTGCAACAAAATTGGACAAGGATACTGGTAAATCAGTAGATATTACTGATTACAGAGGTATGATTGGCTCACTACTCTATCTAACTGCTAGTAGACCTGATATCATGTATGCTACCTGTCTTTGTGCAAGATTTCAAGCAGATCCAAGAGAACCTCACTTAACAGCTGTGAAAAGAATTTTTAAGTATCTTAAGGGAACAGCTGATCTGGGATTGTGGTATCCCAAAGTATCAGATTTTAAACTAATAGGTTACTCAGATGCAGATTTTGCAGGTTGTAAAATTGACAGGAAAAGCACAAGTGGAAGTTGCCAATTTCTTGGAGGCAGATTGGTTTCTTGGTTTAGCAAGAAACAAAAGTCAATTTCCGCATCAACTGCAGAAGCAGAGTACATTGCTGCAGGAAGCTGTTGTGCACAGATTCTTTGGATGAAGAATCAGTTACTGGATTATGGGTTAACATATTTTAAAATCCCTATTTACTGTGATAATCAAAGTGTTATTGCTATGACAGGTAATCCAGTTCAACACTCAATGACAAAGCACATCAGCATCAGGTACCACTTCATAAGGGAACATGTGGATGAAGGTACAGTGGAATTGCACTTTATTCCAACAGATCAACAACTAGCAGATATCTTCACAAAACCACTGTGTGAAGCTACTTTTATAATATTGGTAAATGAACTTGGAATGGTGTCAGGTTCTTTCTCTAAATCTGGTTAGTTTTGTTCTGATGCATCAGACTTTATGATCAGTATTTACAGAAATTACTCTCTTTATGTATTTTGTGCTTAATTGAAAATTGCTTAAGTACTGACTGTTGACTGATGTTTCCAAACTCTGATAGTGATATGTCTGTTTTTCTAACTATTCAATCCTATGAGGATATATGTGCTAGATGCTGACCTAGTAGTCTTCAATATACTAGAGATCCCATGTTAGAAGTAATTATTTATGTGGAAATCCATTGACACAAGCAAATTCTGATATCGAGCTTAGTTAAGTTTACTCTGTCTATCTTATTACTAAGTTAAAAACTAGAATAATGCTTCTCATCTGTTAAGTTCTGGTGTTAGTAAATCTACTGAATGTACTAAGTGCTGATAAACCTCACTTATCAAAAGAAAAAGGAAAAAGAAATAAAATCAGGTACTCCTTTGAGGTCTAGAGTAAAAATGTGGAAGGGACGATCCAAGTGCATTGCTGGTATTAAGTAATATGCATCAGAAAAGTAAAATATTTTCTTGGTGACTTTTCACACTCTATGATTACTGGAGAAATACTCTGATAATAGCATAAATTCTGATAAGCAGTCGTGCCTCACTTACACTGAGAAGCCACTGTAAAATGGAATTTAAAAAGATGCACAAAATTAGCACAAAACAGTTGAGGTGGACTCAAGCATGAACTCATTCAATAGTAGGCTTCAGAAAAATGACAGATTTTTAGTAAAGTTTTAGTTATGCCTTATTTCTAAGATGTACTGAAGTGAATCAGACTTTACTCTTTATCTGATATTTAGCTTAATGCACTCACTAAACACTCCATATGAATGATGAAAAATACTGTGGTGATCTATGTTATTTTAGATGAACAGTTTATGTGTCAGATTGCATAAATTCTGAGGACAAGTTCTGTTGAACATTCTGATGATTAAGTTCTGAAGAATCTATATAGAATTTGTGTGAAGAATTACAAAGATAGGCATTCATTTTTCGAGTTAAGAAATCATGTTCTGATAACTGTTAAGTTCTGATATAAGTCTAAGTTCTGATACTACATTCTGATCATTTAATTGACTTATTTGTGGATAAAATCTAAATACAGTCTCCTTTTAAATCAGAATATGTTTGGGCAGAATATTAACAGTCAATATAATTAGGAATAGTGGTACACGTACATGCACAATAATTTTTACTTGTTTCTTGTGCGCATTAAACCTAGTTTTACCTTTCCAATGACTGTTTTTCTTCTTCCAAGTCTAGGGAGATGAGGTAGAATTATTTCTACCTGTCAGCATTCAATTTCCTTGTGCCTCCTGATATTCTCTTGCCTATATAAACATACACTTCACAACAGCCTACACATCATTTCTTTTCTCACATACTCACCTTCATTTTCTTCATACCAACAAAACCATGGTCAACTACAACATTTTTTTGAACTATGAAACCTTCAACATGGAGCTGAGCTGTGAAGCCTGACAGCAGGAATGCCATGTCACTGCCATTCCTGATGAGATTTGGGACTCGGTTCCCCAGGAGGTTCTCACCCACCTCCTGTTCTTTTACATGGACTACCATCGCCATCTGGAGCGATTGGAGGAAGAAAGGCTGGAAGCTCTCCGCCAGCAAGAGCGAATCATCAGACTCGCTATTCTTTTTGTAGAGAGTAGGAAGAAGAAATAATTTATTTTCTTCTTCCTGTTTTTCTTCATCGTCAGCCTTACCCTGCTTCTTGAGCTAGGACTAAGGCTGTTGATGTTAGGTTTAGAAGCTTAGGACAATCTTGTAATGCTCTGATGTAATTTAAATTTCATGAATGTATTCTCTAAATATATTAATGGAATTTTTATTTTTTGCAAGTTTTTGTCTCTGAGATGTTTGTAATTTAAATGCACTGATAAATCCTGATATATTAATATTATTTTTGATTTTAATTAAGTTCTAATCTTAAAATATCAGTACTTGTTTATTTGATTTATTTTGGTCATTCTCACACTCGATTTTTTTTTCAGAATATTGGTGTTGTAGTTAAAATAATTGAATAAGTGGGAACAGTTTAAATTTTGAATTAAAACTGATTTACCTCAATTCATGGAAGTGGAACGGTTTTTCCTTCAACAACTGCAAGTGGGTAAGTAATGAAAACTGTTTTCCCGTGCCCATTAACTATTCATTATTGCTGCATGTCTGACAGGTGTCCAACGGTTATATTTTTTTTACCAAGTATAAGTAAGAAAGAGAGAAGATTATACAATCTTTTATTTTCTTTTACACTTTATCTCTCTTTCTTTGTTTTTACTCTCTCTCATCTCCTGACGTTGGTTTTTCATACAGACATTTTATCAAACACCTAACAGGCAAATCTTAAATTTCAACTATTCTCATGGCACCTAAGGATTTGATCATTGATGGAGCTAAGTTCGTTCCAAATAACTATACTGTAATTCTCGATCATGCTGAAGCTCCATCGGAGTTGTATTTTGTGCAAGATCTTCTTGCACACAGTGAAATTGGGTATGCATTGACCTAGCCTTCAGTCTTTTCAAGCCAATAAGTTCTGACGTTTTGGAGCACTGGGCATTTTGATAATGGTGGTACAACTGGTACTCCCAGTATTGTTTTTGAAGTGGATGATTCTGAACATGTGGTAACTCCTGGTACAATACGCAAGGCCTTACACTTACCAGAAGGCTGTATTTTCTCAACACGGGAGGAATCATCTCTACAAGAGTTAATGGCAAGTTTGGGGTATGAGCAGAGTTTGGCTAAGCTTGGACAGTTGAAATGGGCTCATATCAGAAAGGAATGGAGCTTCTTCTTCGACTGCATCACTAAAGCCTTCGGGAATAAGTGTTCCAACTTTGATGCCATTCCTATAACGAGTCAGCACATCGAGTATGCTATTATTAACCAAACTCATTTTGATTTTGCAAATGATGTGATAGGTTTTATTGGGGATGGGATGAAGAAGATAGGAATGTTGTCTACTTTGCTAGATTTTGTCAGCTTATATATACTTTCTGTTGTGCTGATGAACCCCATCCTACCACTCACTTAACTCCACCTTTCAAAATTGCAAAACGAGCCTTTAATGACTTGGTAAATGCTGACCTTAAGAAAAAGGTGGTTAGACCTTTACAGATTCCTCAGTCTGTAAAACAGATCTTGGTAAATGCTGATCCTCAAACCTATAGATCTGTTTATCCTGATGTCCAACCCACAACCACAACCCAAACACCACAGTAACAATCAGAACATACCACTCATACATCAATTCCTCAACCTTCCCTCAGAACATATCTCAAATCATATCTCTCAACTTCACAGATAGCTCAACCTTCATCCTCAGCATCTACTGTGAAGCCTTTATCTTCCAAGCCCAAGAGGACAAAGACTGTTTCTCAAACACCACAGAAGAGAAGAAGGATTGCTCTGAGAAATGAGTCTGATAGTGAGGAACATGTTTCTTTATCAGAACCTCTTGTTAAAGAAGCTGAGAAAGTTCCTTCTCAGAAGGATTCTGGAATTGGGGGATCTAAGCTTCTCAAAAGGCTTAGAAGAATGACTTCTGCTGAACCTCCCAAGGAATCCCCACCTTCAAAGAGATACAAGAAACAGAGAGCTAAAAGGCCAGTTTCAGATGATGAGAAAGTAGCAGCTAAGGAAGGAGATCAGGAATCTCTGATCTCACAAGAACCAGAATCTGCTGAAGCCATTGTTTCTCCATTGACTCCAACTCATGAAGCTGCTACAGAAAAGGCCAACACACCATCTGTATCTCCTGTTGATCCAGGCACAAGTGCTGAAATTGATATTCAGAACCTGGTTGTGCCTGAGGTACTTTACTTAGAAGCTCCAACAGCAATTAATCCATCAACAACACCTGTTACTGATGCTACTCAAACTCCAGAATTATCTACTACACCTTCTCTGCATCTAGAAGATGATGATCAGAATATAGGTGAGCATCAGGATATGGATGTTTATCAGAACTTGGAACCAGATCAGCACTTAGAGGATGATGCTGAAGCCTAAATTGCTTCTCATACTGTTGTTTTATCAGAAGATGCTGATTTTGTAAGTTCTGATGCTGCAAATGCTGATGA
The DNA here is from genome assembly GCF_009905375.1 of Apium graveolens. Classification (NCBI taxonomy): domain Eukaryota; kingdom Viridiplantae; phylum Streptophyta; class Magnoliopsida; order Apiales; family Apiaceae; genus Apium; species Apium graveolens. The sequence goes on along the minus strand of NC_133650.1, from coordinate 233,449,106 downwards.
TACTGGTGATGCTGCTGCACCTCAACAAATTGTTCCTAAATCTGAACTAGATAAGAAGTTTGTTACAAGAAAAGCACCAGTGTCTTGGAGTGAAACTCCTGCAGGACAGGAGTGGACTAAGGAATGGAACTCAGTTACCTGTGTTCCATCTGCAAAGAATCTTGCTGAGCACTTGACAAAAGCTGATGAGATGTTAATTACTAATGATTTCAAAACACAGCTTCGAGTCACTGCGTTGAGTACTAAACATATACAAGGTCTCCATTCCACTACTCATGCAGAGTTACATAAAATTCAGGAAGAATTAATCAAGCAAGAACAAGTTCAGAAACTTGACAAGAAAAAATTCTTCCAACCTACCTTTGACAGAGTTGCTTATATTGAGAAGACTCAATAGAAACAACAATCTCAGATTGATGATATTTTGAAAAATCAAGCTTCTCAGCAATCTCAACTTAATGAAATCCAAGCCTCAGTGGAATTGCTTGTCTCTCTTCTCTTACCTACTGATGCCAAAAAGGGGGAGAAAGTAATTAAGTCCAAATGTAAAACTGATAAGACACTGAAGGGGAAGGATGATGAAAAAGATGACCAAGGAAACTCTGGAATGGGTGGAGGTCATAGTCAAGGTAGAGGTTTCTCATCAAGAAAAGCTGAAATCACAAGTCAAAGGACAAGTTCTGATGCTGGAAAAAGAATTACTTCTGCTACTGGTAAAAGGATAAGTTCTGATGAACTTTTAGACCTTGATGAAGAAATGTCAAGACAGTTATTTCTTAAGGAAAATCCAGGAATGGACTTGGAGAGTCTGATGGAAGAAGAAGCCAGACTTAAATCAGAAAAAGTCAAATCTAAATCTGAAGCTTCTGGTAAAAAGAAACTTCCAAAACTCAAAGGCATTGTGATAAAAGAAAGGACAAATCCTGAAGCAATCATGGCTAAATCACAACTGCAGATAGATCCAAGGTCTAAGGGCAAACAGAAAGTTGGTGAACCTATCAAGGTTTATGTGCCTCCTGTGAATGAAGAAATTACTGATGAAGATGCTGATCTTGCTCTAACTTCAAGAAAATTTTCTAAGACAACCTCTGACATGGCTCAAGTTGTTCAGAGTCAAGAGATAGTTAGTTCTGATATCTCAAAGAAGCAAGTAACCTCTGACATAGCTCAAGTTAACTTGATATTAGAAGATAAATCAAAGGAAACCTCTGACATTGCTCATGTTAAACCTTCAAAGATACTCCTACCAGGATTCACTAAAGCCATACAGACTCAAACTTTGAAGACTGTTGTAAGTAGTTTTGAAGCAAGAGTGGTTACTGGAAAGGAAGCATGAGATAAAACTGGATTGGAAAGTGCTGATGAAAGAAGAATACAGAAGACAACCAATGATCCAACTTCCTTAAGTGAACCAGGTATTGGAGCAACTCCTGAGAGATTGAATCAACTAGAATCTGTACAAATGGTTTACCATACCTACTAGAAAGAACACATCTTGTTGTACTTCATGACAGATGGTAGGGTTTATCATATAAGGGAAAATGCCATTCCACTGAAGTATTTTGAAGAGCTGGAACATGTATTATTCTTACTTCATGTGAATGACAAAATAACAGAAAGTGCTGCAAACTTTTTGAAGAGTCAAATTCCGAAACAGAAAAAGCTTTATTCTGTTAAGTCTGATAGCTCATATCTTCCAAAGTACAGAGATCACAAGGGTGATATTATTGAGATGAAGCCCAACACTGCCAAGATTATAACTACATTTATGGGTTACAGGGTAGTGGAATTCAATCTTGAGTCTGACAAGGCATATTTGATCAGACTGGATCAGGATATAAAGAAAGCTAAAATTAATGATCTCAGGGCTGCAATCTTTCAAATTGGTAAAGATACTGCAGAACTTAAAGATGCTAAAAGGAGGATGATTGATGAACTTAGATATGCTGAGAGATGTTTGTTGAAGAACTATCTCAGAACAACTCCTGACATCAGAGAGATCAGAAGATGAAGCCAAGTCAAGATCTACAACTGCTTAAATTCTGATATGAATACAGACTGAAGTTGTTATCAGAAGTTAAAGATTGGTAAAACTTTAAGGACTGTGAGTTGTAGTTATCTAGTCAAATTCTCATGCATTTGTACTTAATGTTTTTGACATCATCAAATATTTGTTAAACTTGTATATTATGCTAATTTACAAGTTGGGGGAGATTGTTAGATATATTTGATAATGTCATGGCTAATGTGATTTATGTTTAGTTTTCAGATCTTACTTAAACATGATAAATCTGTACTTACTGGAAGTCAGGACTTAAGGATATCAGTACTTAATTAATCAGGAGATAATCATCAGAAGATGGATATCAGAACTTAAGTACTGAAGGACGTTCAGATAAGGAAGGCAGCTGGTTAAAGGAAAGAAGATCGAGACAAACATAAGAAGAGATATGCATGAAGAAGGAATTCTATGAAGAATAGAATACTTGGAAGAAAAGATATCTGATTGATATATTTTAGGAAGCAGAATTATATTCCATATCAATTAGCGATTATCTTGTAACTGTGTAGTATATAAACACAGACATAGGGTGTACACTATAAGTGTTATCACAATCGAGAAGATTATTCATTGTAACCCTAACAGCTCTCGTGATATTTGTTCATCACTGAGAGAGAACAGTTCCATACTGTAACAGAGTTTATTGTTTCAATAAAGTTTGTTTTCTGTTACTTGAGTTATTAAAGTTCGATTTGATTGTACTATACACTGTATTCACCCCCCTCTACAGTGTGTGTGTGACCTAACAAACTTCTCTTTCTTTAGTTAATTCTTTTTCTAGATAAGCATGTTTTTCTAATAATTTATCTTTAACATACACAATATTATCTATAATAACCCGAATTTTTGGGACTGAGTAAAACGTTGAATGAATAGTGATTATGACGATCAGTGAAAAAATTTTGCGGCCACACTATATCTGAGTGTTTAAATTAAATTTCTGAGTTGATATTATGAGTTTACGTACCAAATGAGTGTATGTAAAAGTCGTTAGTTTTCAAAAAAATCAATATTTCATAACGACCTTATTTTACGAGGTATCAAGGAATACAAGAATTGCACTACGGCTCGGGATTCACAATCCTAAGAATAAAACCCAAGTTCAAGTATGAGAAAGTATATGGATTACCATTAAAGGATTTACACCGCGAACCACTTACATAGATTGATCAAGATTATGAGGGAACGATTAAGTAATTTCGTAAGTGAATGAATAAATGAACCAAGGCCATGCAAATTATATGCAAATCCCATGCAAACTTATTAGCAACAAATTATCAAAGCTAGCTAATTAAATTAAAAGTTAAGTGAAAGACAACATTCCTTAAAATAAGGAATCATGTTTTTATGATTAAAAAGCTTAGACAAGTGCGGTGTGCAAGCTAGGCATGGCTTTCGAAAAAGGATGCATCTTGATATATATAATATACATATATATTATACAAGTTAAAAAGAAACCAAGCTTCAAGAATAAGCCAAGCAATTTTCTTCCTTCTCCTCATCTCATCCATTTGACTTTTTCAAGAACAATGAAGAGGAAGAAATCAAATCTCAAGCTATGGTCATGGATAAATCATCAAAATAATTCCTAGGCTTCCATAATTCATAACTAAGGTAAAATAAATCACTCATCTCATTTCTTTGAGTCTGTCATATGTTATTAAATTGATGAAGGAGATGATAAATAGTAACTCCTAATTTGCTTTGTTGATTTCTTGATGATCCAAGGTTCTTCAAGGATAGATAAGGATACTACAAGGTCATACCATGTTAGATATATTTGATAATGTAATGGCTAATATGATTTATGTTTAGCTTTCAGATCTTACTTAAACAGGATAAATCAGTACTTACTGGAAGTCAGGACTTAAGGATATCAGTACTTATATTATTAGGAGATAATCATCAGAAGATGGATATCAGAACTTAAGTACTGAAGGAAGTTCAGATAAGGACAGCAACTGATTAAAGGAAAGAAGATCGAGACAAACATAAGAAAAGATATGCATGAAGAAGGAATTCTATGGAGGATAGAATACTTGGAAGAAAAGATATCTGATTGATATATTTTAGGAAGCAGAATTATATTCCATATCAATTAGCAATTATCTTGTAACTGTGTAGTATATAAACACAGACATAGGGTTTACACTATAAGTGTTATCATTATCGAAAATAGTATTCATTATAACCCTAGCAGCTCTCGTGATATTTGTTCATCACTGAGAGGTAACAGTTCAATACTGTAACAGATTTATTGTTTCAATAAAGTTTATTTTCTGTTACTTGAGTTATTAAAGTTCGATTTGATTGTACTTTACACTGTATTCACCCCCTCTACAGTGTGTGTGTGACCTATCAAGTGGTATCAGAGCCTATCTGTTAACACACAAACAGTTTAAGATCCAAACACAATCATGTCTGACACAGAGACTCCAACTAAGCCCACCAAAACTGAAGAACCTCCAAAGACACAAATTCAAAGTCGATATGAGACGATCAGAGTTCCCATATTAAGACCATCTGAATATCCCATATGGAAGGTGAGGATGACCATGTTTCTGGAAGCAACAGATCCAGAATATCTTGATAGAATCAAGGAAGGACCTCACAAACCAACCAAGCTCGCGGTTGCAGTTGCAGGTGAAGCAGCAAAGTCTGTACCAAAGGAGAAGAGTGATTACACTGCTGAAGATATCGCATCAATTGCTAAGGATGCTAAGGTACGACAGTTACTGCATAGTGCTATTGATAATGTAATGTCAAACAGGGTAATAAACTGCAAGACTGCAAAGGAGATATGGGATGCTTTGGAAACAAGATGTCAGGGAACGGATACGATCAAGAAGAACAGGAAGACAATACTCACTTAAGAGTATGAACACTTTGACTCAAAGGCTAATGAGTCATTGACTGATTTATATGATAGATTTGTCAAACTCTTGAATGATTTGTCACTGGTTAATAAGGAGTATGATCTTGAAAATTCAAACCTTAAATTCCTGTTAGCTCTTCCTGAATGCTGGGATTTAAAGTCAACAACAATAAGAGACAACTACAATCTTGATGAAACAACTCTTGATGAAATCTATGGAATGCTCAAGACTCATGAACTTGAGATGGAACAAAGAAGCAAGAGGAAAGGAGGAAAGTCAAGAACAGTTGCTCTTAAAGCTGAAGAGGAATCCCCCAACGCACCTACCTCAAGGAAAGACAAGGGTAAAGCTCTTTTCACAAAGTCTGATACTGAGTCATCAAGTTCTGAAAGTGATGACGACTCGGAATCTGAAAGCCTGCCTAAGACGGATGCTGATGAAGAGATGTTGAAGCTGTGTGCTCTTATGGTGAAAGGGATCACAAAGATTACATACAGAAAGTTCATGAAGGGAAAGAAGTTTTCCAGGAAAGGTACAAGTTCTGATAAGAAGAATTTCAGAAGATCTGAGAGCAGAGGAGGAAAGTCTGATAGAGGAGATTATACAAATGTCAAATGCTACAACTGTGGTGAGAAAGGCCACATATCTCCTTATTGCAAGAAAATGAAGAGTGACAAAGGCAAGGCTCTTGTCACAAAGAAGAAAAGCTGGACAGACACCTCAAATTCTGAAAGTGAGGAGAATTATGCCTTGATGGCAAATGTTGATAAGGCAAGTGCTGAAAGCAGTTCTGAAGCTGCTGAATCAAAGGTACCTCAAACCACTTATGCCTTTCATACTGATGATATTAATGAGTTGAGAAGATATCTTAAAACCATGTTTGTTAGTTATAGAGATCAAACTCTAACATTTGAAAGATTAACTTCTGAAAATCTTGCTTTTAAGAAAAGAAATGATTTCTTAGAAAAGGAGTTAGTTATGTTCCATCAAACTCAGAAAGATAGAGATGATGCTTTTTATGTTAGGGATGAAGTGATAAAAATGAATGAATCTCTAAAAACTGAGTTAGAAAAGGAAAGAGAGGTTATCAGGACTTGGACTAACTCTGGCAGAACAACTCAGAATTTGTTAAGTAGTGAAAACTGGAAAGAGGGCTTAGGTTATGGAGAGGATAAGAATGATAAAGGAACTGTAGATATTAAGCCTGTTGTTGTTAAGCAAAAGCCATAGTTAAAACCTGTTAAGTTTGTAGCTGTAAAGTCTAATAATGAGAAATCAGAAGTTTAAAAGGAATTAACTTCTGACAAACTAAAACAAGAAAAGACAGCTGAAGTGAATCAGACTTTACTCTTTGTCTGATATTTAGCTTAATGCACACACTAAACACTCCATATGAATGATGAAAATTACTGTGGTGATCTATGTTATTTTAGATAAACAGTTTCTGTGTCACATTGCACAAATTCTGAGGACAAGTTCTGATTGCATGTTCTGATGATTAAGTTCTGAAGAATCTATATCAGAATTTGTGTGAGGACTTACTAAGATAGGCATCCATTTTTCGAGTTAAGAAATCATGTTCTGATAACTGTTAAGTTCTGATATAAGTCTAAGTTCTGATATTAAAATCTGATCCTTTACTTGACTTATTTGTGGATAAAATCTAAAAACAATCTCATTTTAAATCAGAATATGTTTGGGTAGAATATTAACAGTCAATATCATTAGGGATAGTGGTTCATGTACATGTACAATAATGTTTACTTGATACTTGTGCGCATTAAACCCTGACTTACACTTCCAATGACCGTTTTTCGTCTTCCCAGTCTAGGGAGACGAGGTAGAATTAACTCTACCTGTTAGCATTAAATTTCCTTGCGTCTCCTGGCATTCTTTTGCCTATATAAACAACCACTTCACATCAACTCTTTTTTCACAAACTCACCTTCATTCTCTTTATATCAAAAACACCATGGTCAATTACAACATGTTTTTGAACTATGAAACATTCAACATGGAGCTGAGCTGTGAAGCCTGACAGCAGGAATGGCACGTCACTGCCATTCCTGATGAGATATGGGACTCAGTTCCCCAAGAGGTACTCACCCACCTCCTGTTCTTCTACATGGATTACCATCGCCATCTGGAGCGATTGGAGGAGGAAAGGCCGGAAGCTCTCCGCCAGCAAGAGCGAATCATCAGACTCGCTATTCTGTTTGTCGAGAGTAGGAAGAAGAAATGATTTATTTTCTTCTTCCTGTTTTTCTTCATTGTCAGCCTTGCCCTGCTTCTTGAGCTAGGACAAAGGCTGTTGACGTTAGGTTTAGCAGCTTAGGACAATCTTGTAAAAGTTCTGATGTAATTTAAATTTCATGAATGTATTCTCTTAATATATTAATGAAATTCCTTTTTTTGCAAGTTCTTGTCTCTGAGATGTTCTGTAATGCATTGATAAATACTGATAAATATTCATATTATGATGACCATTTCATATTTTGATTTAAATTAAGTTCTGATTTTACATTATCAGTACTTGTTCACTTGATTTATTTTGGTCATACACACTCGAATTTTTTTTTCAGAATATTGGTGTTGCAGTGAAAAATAATTGAATAAGTGGGAACAGTTTCAATTTTGAATTAAAACTGATTTACCTTGATTAATGGAATTAATGGGTAAGTGGAACGGTTTTTCCTTGAAAAACTGCAAGTGGGTAAGTAATGATTACTATTTTCCCGTGCCCATTAACTATTCATTATTACTGCATGTCTGACAGGTGTCCAACGGTTATATTTTTTTTACAAGTATAAGTAAGAGAGAGAGAAGATTATAGAATCTTTTATTTACTTTTTCACCTTATCTCTTTTTCTTTGTTTTTACTCTCTTTCATCTCCTGACGTTGGTTTTTCATACAGACATTTTATCAAACACCTAATAGGCACTTTTAAATTTCAATTTTTCTCATGGCACCTAAGGATTTGATCATTGATGGAGCTAAATTTGTTCCAAACAACTATGCTGTAATTCTCGATAATGCTGAAGCTCCATCTGAGTTGCATTTTGTGCAAGATCTTCTTGCACACAGTGAAATTGGGTATGCATTGACCCAGCCTTCAGTCTTTTCGAGCCAACAAGTTCTGACATTTTGGCGGACTGGGCACTTTGATAATGGTGGTACACATGGTACTCCCAGTATTGTTTTTTAAGTGGATGATTCTACACATGTGGTAACTCCTGGTACAATTTGCAAGGCCCTCCATTTACCAGAAGAATGTACTTTTTCAACCCCGGAGGAATCAGCTCTTCAGGAGTTAATGGCCAGTTTGGGGTATGAGTAGAGTTTGGCTAAGCTTGGGCAGTTGAAACAGTCTCATATCAGAAAGGAATGGAGTTTCTTCTTCGACTGCATCACTAAAGCTTTTGGGAATAAGTGTTCCAACTTTGATGCAATCCCTATAATGAGTCAGCACATCGGGTATGCAATCATTAACCAAACTCATTTCGATTTTGCAAATCCTGTGATAGGTTTCATAGGGGATAGGATGACAGAAGATAGAAATGTAGTTTATTTTGCTAGATTCTATCAGCTTATATATAACTTTTGTTGTACTAATCCCCCTCAACTAGCCAGTACCTTAATTTCACCATTCAAAATTGCAAAACGAGCCTTTAATGATTTGGTAAATGCTGATGTTAAGAAAAAGGTGGTTAGACCTTTACAGATTCCTCAATCTGTAAAACAGATCTTAGTACATGCTGATCCTGACACCTACAGATCTGTTTATCCTGATGTCCAACCAACCACCACATCTCAAACACCACAACAACCATCAGAACATGCCACTCATACTACTCAACCTACCCTCTAGACATATCTCAAATCATATCTCTCCACTTCACAGACAGCTCAACCTTCATCCTCAGCACCTACTGGTGAAGCCTTCATCTTCCAAGCCTAAGAGGACAAAGACTGTTCCTCAAACACCTCAGAAGAGAAGGAGGAATGTTTTGAGAGATGAATCTGATAGTGAGGAACAGGTTCCTACTTCAGAACCTGTTGATAAAGAAGCTGAGACAGTTCATTCTCAGAAGGATTCTGGATTTGGGGGATCTAAGCTTCTCAAAAGGCTTAGAAAAATGACATCTTCTGAAACTCCCAAGGAATCCTCATCTTCAAAGAGATACATAAAACAGAGAGCAAAAAGGCCAGTTTCAGATGAAGAGGAAGCAGCAGCTAAGGAAGGAGATCAGGAATCTCTGATCTCACAAGAACCAGAATCTGCTAAAGCCGCTGCTTCTCCATCAACTCCAACTCAGGAAGCTACTACTGAAAAGGCCAACACACCATCTGTGTCTCCTATTCTAAAGTTTATATCTCCTGTTGATCCAGGCACAAGTGCTGAAATTGATATCCAGAACCTGGTTGAGCCTGAAATACTTTACTTAGAAGCTCCAACAGCAACTAATTCATCAACAACACCTGTTACTGATGCTGCTCAAACTCCAGAATTATCTACTACACCTTCTCTGCATCTAGATGATGATGATCAGCATATAGGTGAGCATCAGGATATGGCTGTTGATCAGAACTTAGATCCAGATAAGCACTTAGAGGATGATGTTGAAGCCTCAATTACTTCTCATACTGTTGTTTTATCAGAAGATGCTGATTCTGAAAGTTCTGATGCTGCAAATGCTGGAGATACTGGTGATGCTGCTATAAATGCAGATGCTGATGAAGCAGGTCCTTCAGGACATGCACCTCAACAAACTGTTCTTAAATCTGAACTTGTTAAGAAGTTTTTAACCAGAGAAGCACCAGTGTCTTGGAGTGAAACTCCTGCAGGACAGGAGTGGACTAAGGAATGGAACTCAGCTACCTGTGCTCCATCTGCATTGCATCAGGCTGAGCACTTGACAAAAGCTGATGAGATGTTAAATACTGATGATTTCAAAACACAACTTAGAGTCACTGCATTGAGTACTAAACATTTACAAGGTCTTCATTCAACTACTCATGCAGAGTTACATCAATTACGGGAAGAATTAATGAAGCAAGAACAAGTTCAGAAGATTGACAAGAAAAAATTCTTCCAACCTACCTTTGACAGAGTTGCTTATATTGAGAAGACTCAAGAGAAACAACAATCTCAGATTGATGATACTCTGAAAAGTCAAGCTTCTCAGCAATCTCAACTTAATGAAATCCAAGCCTCAGTGAAATTGCTTGTCTCTCTTCTCTTACCTGCTGATGCCAAAAAGGGGGAGAAAGTAATTAAGTCCAAATGCAAAACTGATAAGACACTGAAGGGGAAGGATGATGAAAAGGATGATCAAGGAAACTCAGGAATGGGTAGAGGTCATAGTCAAGGTAGAGGTCTCTCATCAAGAAAAGCTGAAATCACATGTCACTGGACAAGTTCTGATACTGGAAAAAGAATTAGTTCTGCTACTGGTAAAAGGATAAGTTCTGATGAACTTTTAGATCTTGATAAAGAAATGTCAAGACAGTTATTTCTTCAGGAAAATCCAGGAATGGACTTGGAGAGTTTAATGGAAGAAGAAGCCAGACTTAAATCAGAAAAAGTCAAGTCTAAATCTGAAGCTTCTGATAAAAAGACACTTCCAAAACTCAAAGGCATTGTGATAAAAGAAAGGACAAATACTGAAGCAACAATGGCTAAAACACAACCGCAGATAGATCCAAGATCCAAGGGTAAAGAAAAAGTTGGTGAACCTATCAATGTTTATGTGCCTCCTGTGAATGAAGAAATTACTGATGAAAAAGATGATCTTGCTCTGACTTCAAGAAAAGTTTTTAAGACAACCTCTGACATGGCTCAAGTTGTTCAGAGTCAAGAGACAGTAAGTTCTGATATTTCGAAGAAGCAAGTAACCTCTGACATAGCTCAAGTTAACTTGATATCAGAAGATAAATCAAAGAAACTCCTACCAAGATTCACTAAAGCAAAACATACTCAACCTTTGAAGACTGCTGCAAGTGGTTTTGAAGCAAGAGTGGTTACTGGAAAGGAAGCAAGAGATAAAACTGGATTGGGAAGTGCTGATGAAAGAAGAATACTGAACACTACCAATGATCCAACTTCCTTAAGTGAACCAGGTATTGGAGCAACTCCTGAGAGATTGAATCAACTGGAATCTGTACAAATGGTTTACCATAACTACTTGAAAGAACACGTCTTGTTGTACTTCATGACAGATGGTAGGGTTTATCATATAAGGCAAAATGCCATTCCATTGATGTATTATGAAGAACTGGAGCATGTACTATTCTTACTTCAAGTGAATGACAAATTAACAGAAAGTGCTGCAAACTATTTGAAGGATCAGATTCAGAGACAGAAAAGGCTTTATTCTGTTAAGTCTGACTGCACATATCTTCCAAAGTACAGAGATCACAAGGGTGATATAGTTGAAATGAAGCCCAACACTGCTAAAATTATAAATACCTTTCTGGGTTACAGGGCTGTGGAATTCAATCTTGAGTCTGATAAGGCATATTTGATCAGACTAGATCAGGATATAAGAAAAGCTAAGATTAATGATCTCAGGGCTGCAATCTTTCAAATTGGTGAAGATACTGCAGAACTTAAAGATGCTAAAAGGAGGATGATTGATGAACTCAGATATGCTGAGAGATGTTTGTTGAAGAACTATCTCAGAACAACTCCTGACATCAGAGAGATCAGAAGATGAAGCCAAGTCAAGACCTACAACTGCTTAAATTCTGATATTTGTATAGACTGAAGTTGTTATCAGAAGTTAAAGATTGGTAAATCTTTAAGGACTATAAGTTGTAGTTATCTAGTCTAATTCTCATGTATTTGTACTTAATGTTTTTGACATCATCAAATATCTGTTAAACTTGTATATTATGTTAATTTTCAAGTTGGGGGAGATTGTTAGATATATTTGATAATGTCATGGCTAATATTATTTATGTTTAGTTTTCAGATCTTACTTAAACAGGATAAATCAGTACTTACTGGAAGTCAGGACTTAAGGATATCAGTACTTATATTATCAGGAGATAATCATCAGAAGATGGATATCAGAACTTAAGTACTGAAGGACGTTCAGATAAGGACAGCAGCTGATTAAAGGAAAGAAGATCGAGACAAACATAAGAAGAGATATGCATGAAGAAGGAATTCTATGAAGAATAGAATACTTGGAAGAAAAGATATCTGATTGATATATTTTAGGAAACAGAATTATATTCCATATCAATTAGCAAGTATCTTGTAACTGTGTAGTATATAAACACAGACATAGGGTTTACACTATAAGTGTTATCATTATCGAAAATAGTATTCATTGTAACCCTAGCAGCTCTCATGATATTTGTTCATCACTGAGAGGTAACAGTTCCATACTGTAACAGAGTTTATTGTTTCAAAAAAGTTTGTTTTTTGTTACTTGAGTTATTAAAGTTTGATTTGATTGTACTTTACACTGTATTCACCCCCTCTACAGTGTGTGTGTGTGACCTATCATACCACTAAATAAGAGCTCTACACAGACCTAGTAAAGGTATAAAACATTATTTACAACTCTGTTTTAATAAGAACTTTTTCAAGAAAATGTTAGATCTTGGATGTAGTTTAAATGTTAGTACTTGTGTTGGTTGTTTGGAAGTTGTGAGTTGATTATTTGGCTGAGGATGATTATTATGAACAAAATCTTAGATTCTTGAAGTAATTGAGTTGTTAAATATTGATGGTTAATTTATGGGTATTTGAGAATGATTTAATATATATGAAAACTTGGAAATTGTAGTCATAACGTCGTTACTGAAAAGAATATGTCCTAAGTCCAATCATGTATTAGGATTTAGGAATAACTTTTTATGTAATCTGTTTTGATTTCATTGATATTAATAAAAGACTTGTTTTGTTTTTATTACGGGCTCTATCTATTTAATTGTTTAAATAAGATATACCATAGTTTAGAGTAAAGCTTTTCATGGATTATGATGAGATCATAATAGTGAGACCTAAAAGATGATAACTCTAAACTTAAATAGTTCCTGGTCGTAGGATTACTAACTGGTAATTAATAATCCGCAGAGATCGGTACATACTATGCTTGCTTCATTATGAAGGATGTCTGTTCTCATAGACATTTGTGTGGTGACACTATAGATAGTATGTAGGTGCTTATTATAGAATAAGTTCACTGAACATGACTCGCCCAGCTGAACAACTGATGGAGTTCACTCACGTGTCAGCAGTTGTTCACATAGTGATAGTTGTACAAGTATCCTTAGACTTGAGGTCATCATAGTCATCTTGTGTACACTGAACTATGCTTTGGTTTAGTTCTTATTCTCCAGGGACAATTATTAGGGCTCTACTAGGTATAGGAATTTGTACACGAAGATAGTGTATGATCAATAAAGGATCTACCCCTTCCAGTGAAGGAAGCGAATGTTCAAGGCTGATCCACTTATGCTAGTTCAGGAATCTCTGGCCAGAGTGAATGAAATTAGAAAGGAGTTTCTAATTTACATAGAACTGAGCATAGTAAATGGTAAGCAAGTGATTAAATTAGATAGGCTTGACACGAGATCCATGCCTTGTATTTAATCAGGACATTGTAGGGTAGAAGGAGTTTATTGTACGGTAACTATTCACTGAATAGGTTCTTGGTATTCTAAGCAGTGAATTCATATTATCTGGATAGTCGCGATATGCTGAGAAGTATCCCTCACGATGTAGAATAAATATGATTAATTAATTAATCATATTTAATAAATTAGAGAATTTATATAAATAATGATAAAATAGTTTTATTATTATTTATTTCTACTACCGGCTTAATATTGAACCTACAGGGTCACACCATAAAAAGAGAATGATTTAATGGTGGAGGAATTAATTAATAATGGCTGATAATTATTTATTTAAAAAATAAATAATTAATTGGCAAATTTAATAATTGATTAAATGAGATTTAATTGATTATAAATTAATTAAGAAAAGTTCTTAATATTATTAATTAAGAATTTAATTTTTGGAAATTAAATCAAGAGAGATAATTATTTCTAAAGTATTTAGAAAAAGGATTAATAATTAAAAGGTGTTTTAATTATTAATGAGAATAATAAATGGGTTAATAATAATAATATTTTATGGGAAAATTTCAGCTGAAAATTTTGCCTATAAATATACTATTATAAACCCTATTTTTTATTCTAACCCCAAACCCAAAAAGTTTTTAGAAAATCTAATTCTCTCCACCTCCTCCTCCTCCTTAACGTCGTTTTCTTGGTGGATACCGGTGGAGTGTTTCACGTTTGAGGAGCAGCTGTTAAGGATCTCCGATCGTTGCTCTTGGATCGCATATTAAAGGTTAGTAATCGATTCATATGTTTTTACCACGATTTATATGCTTTTATTTGGATTTTATGTGTGTAAAAGTGTTTTACCATGCCTCCGCTGCGATTAAAATCCAACAGTTACAATGTCCGATTTTAGTTGATTTAGTTTTCTGCAGAGTTACAGAATATTAACACTATGTTTCCTAGAAATGAGACTTTTAAGTGATAGATCTTGTCATAACAATAATTTAGGCGCTTTATGTAACACCCCCAAATCCGGGGTCGGGGATTCGGGTTGTCACGAGTTCCATTTCCCTTATCAATACTTAATCTTAACAGTCAACCAACTACAGTGAACTGTGACCCCACAATATACACACACCATAAGTTATAGTCTCAGAGATAATACCAAAAATAAACCAAATCATTTTACCTCAACAGGGTTTCTGAATAATTTACATATTCCTTGCCATTATTATAATTCATATTATACATAAGTATGGTGCATCAATAGTTGAAAACCTAGCCTATTGGTAGCTCCTACCTCAGCTACGGCGGCATCAACGCCTCCAGAAAACTGCGGAATGTTTCCTAACCGCTTGCGAATTGGAAGCTTGGTCCTGTTCATCTTTTCTATCTGTTGTTGTGTGATGAAAGAAGAAAGCAAGGGTGAGCAACAAGCTCACCGAAATAATATGTATTATAATTAACAATATATGAGCATTCTCATAGTACTCATGAAAGTCTTGGTCAAGAAGAAATGAACCAAGTTTGTTATTTTAATGTGACGAAGTCACAAAATATTCAGTATATATATACATATATACTTCTCAAATCTTTGAAATCCTCTGACATGTATAATATACATAGAGTTCCAGTTTATAAGTGTATAAATTATCATTGCAAGGTGATCTCATATATCTAACCTTGTCTCAACATTTTTCTGAAAATCTTTGACATGCACAAGATAATCATTTACTAGATATAAGTTTAAAAGATGAAGTTACAAGATACTCCAATATACTTATATCTTTTCCGAATACTACTTGAATTACCATCATTCAAGGTATAATCTGTGTCAAAAGTTCATCATATAGATGAGACTACAAGATATGATTTGAATAGATTCAATCCTTAAAATATCATTCAAAAGAAATAAAGTTACGAGATACCTCATTAAGTCCCGATATATATATATCCATATATATATCTCTCATATATTTCCTGAAAACCTCTGTCATGTAAAGTATGAACAGAGTTGCAATATCCAATGAATTTGGAAAGAAAAGAATTTTGGCATAAACCCGATATCTTGTTGATCAGGCAAAGATACAAATAAGTAACCTTTTCTACTGTAGATGGATGAATTCCTCGCCGGTCATCACCCTGGCCGCATTCGGACCTCGCGCTAGACCGTTACCCGGCCACTCACGCGTGGATGGACTGTCACCCAGCCTCTTACACCTTCATAGACCGTATCCCGGCCTGTCGCTTATGCCGACTCAATCAGATGGGCTTACTTCCCGAACATTGGGCAAGTAATCAAATTGTTGTCTGAAAATATCAACCACGTTGCGAATATAAAATACACCACAGAGCCGGATCCCTCAGGTTTTGAGCGAGTATTTAAATCCTGTCACACCCCCAACTTAAACAGCAAAATAAATATAGCTATTACATCTTTTTAATGAAGAATACACAACCAAAATCCAAGATCTTACAGTTTAGGGTTTGGAAAAGCCCAACACTACCAACTATTACATCTGATTACAAATACCGAGTCCTCACACAACTATTATTACTTATTCTACCTGAGCTCGAACATAAGCATCAGCATCACAGGTCTTACGGGCAGTCTGCTTGAATCTAACCATAGCTGGTAGCTGTAATATAAGGGTAAAGCAAGAAGTGAGCCACATGCTCAACAAGTGCTAACAGTACGACACAAAACATAAATTGAGATATACTTTTAAGAATGATAATGGAAAGACATAACCAAAGGTAACGAGAGATAAAAACTATATGAGATGGCATCATTTTGCTTGCATCAAAACAATTTTAAAATCATGTCTTAATCAAAATCATTTTATGACGCTACGGATTACAGCCGGTGATCAGCCGTGAAGTAATCCCGAACCTCGCTGGGTTCTAAAACATTATTGGGAATCCCTAGGCAACTTTTAAGCCTAATATAAGTGCGTAAAGGACTCGCGTCTCAGTCCAGATCCACCATTCAAGAAAACATTTATCCCCCTTTGGGACTGAAAACCCATATTTTATTTATTTCAAAAATTGATGCCGAAATATGATAAAATCTCTTTTTTGCAGTAAACAACTTTATCAAAGGATTATAGATCAACTCGAAATACGGGGAATTGGTGCTAACTTCAGAGCCATGATTCACAAAACTATTCTCTATTCAAGTAATTGAATGGTTTTCATATAGCAAAGATTGAACAAGAGGATTTAGTGAGGCTAATGGATAATATGAAGGGTAATGCCAATTTGGGCTCAAAGCAATGGTTTCTCATCAAGGTTCAAGTGCTGGATCATCAAGAAGGTAAGCTTCATGAATACTAAGGGTGTTAAGGTATGAAGAATGATCTTTAACTCAGGACATATCAGAATTGTCAAGCTTTAGGATAAGAAAAAGGGTATCAATCAATGAGTAATCAAGCTGGTAAGTATCTGACTATCAGAATTCAAAGTAAGGTTCTATAGGGGTTCAAGTATCAGGATGAGATATTAATACTTAGGAAACATCAACATGTTAATCAAGAGGATCCATCAAGTAATATATCAACTCTTCATTTTATCATGGCATTAAACTATCATGAAAGACTTTTGAACTACTTGCAATACGTACTCGAGGGTTCATGGCATCTCTATGTAACTCAAAGATAAACAAAAGATACGCTTGATTTAAATATATCAAAATGACTCAGGATAATTGCATCAATATATAAGAACTATTTATAGTAAATACGAAGGTCAAGTTGAATCACTTGCCTTGAGATAGGCTGGTCTGGTCTGACTGGTAGGAGCAACAACTGGAGTTTCACTCGACTTTTATGGAAAGTTTTCCCTCGTCTCGAGATCCTACATAAATAATAATAATCCTCATTATAATATATTCCAACTTAACCTATTTACAACTCGAAATTGAACACGGATGGCACTTAGGCCTATATGCACTTAATTTATATTCACTTTTAAATTACAATTGCACACACATAGCCACATATTCACATATCATATATTAACACCAAATAACACCATATATACCATAATGCAACACTAGGCTTGGATGATCTCGACTCACAACTTAAGTCACTTGGTCGCTAAACTAGACAAGGTCTTCTAATTTCGGCTTCCTAACTCGATGTGCCTTTCCTAAATTATCCAAAACCTATTGACCCTCACTTGTGCCTTTTGCTCTACTGACCTTATACTATCTTACAACTATGGTGGTCGACCTAATACTCACTTCTAAGTGTTCTAAAACTATGTGATAAGTGATAGTGCTCACTGGTGCAAATTTCAGAATGATAACTATGGTTTTTTGAGTACATTAGACACTCTTAAACTACAAGTTGTCCTTCAAAACTTTTACACAAGACTCTCCTGACCTAAGGGCATCTCAAAAACTTGATGTGGCTCAAGGGCCTGGCTTGGGCCTTCTTGGGCCTAAGCTAAAAGTCCAAGGTTCCCCTGTTTTTCTGGGCAGAAAATTCCCTGACTTGAATTAACTTGTGACACATGGTTCTAACTCATATCCTATGAACTATGGTTGAAAAAACTTCTCTGACACTCCCTCTAACTAAGGCCCAATTGGGCCTAATGAGGGCCTACCCATGACATGGTCAAATCTCCCTATTTCTAAGTTGCAACAAAACTGTCCCCTGCTGGACAGATTTTGTGATTCTACTTGTGCACCTAACCAAATGACATGCAAACCTCCAACCAACTCCTAAAACCTTTTATATACTCCCAATACTAACTTCTGGTAGCTTGGGCCTCAAAGTGCACACCAATGACATGGTCAAAACTCACTCTAAACCTAAGGGTGCTATACTGATTTTTCTGCAGAAACTATAACTCTCATTTTCCAAGGTTTTGACTTGACAAACCCAACTAACAACAACTAAATACTTAAAGCAAGACTTATACATGGTATTCTACTGAACTAACTCCCTTTTTCTTAAAATAACCTTGGTGAGATCATCCTTACCTAAGATACAATTATGGCAAAACAAAAGAGACTACACTTCACAAATCACAAATCTTCATGCTTTTGAAACAACAAGATATATATTTTTATAAAAGATAACCACAAATTATTACCATGCAACAAGAAGCATAAATCAATATTAACACATTATTCCTACTGAAATTAAGGCTCACTAACAAAATCTTTCCAAATGATCAAAATCTTACAACATTCTAAGAGAGATCCACATGCATGCATGCCTTCGGGTTTTTCAAACCAAAACAACATATTTTTTACATATGTTCTATCATAAAATTGACATGCAAGCCTAGCATAAGATATACCTAGATGATCACTTAGCATGCAAGGAGTTTTATCAAGACTTCACTAAGATTTTCATGTTATCATCACAAAAACACACAAAGTGGAACATGACAACCAAAACACCATCCATTCGGCTCCTATCAAGTCATGGCCGAATGGATTAGGGTGAAAACAACAATTACATGAGTGTAGCATACTCATGTCTAGTCATTCTCAACCCTTTGCTACTATAACTCATGGTGAAAGCCTTGAATTCACAAGAATCAAGGATATTCACTTGGAGTTTTAACAAAACACCACCATGCAAGGTCAACACATAAGTTTTTCTACTATACACTCTTAAGATATACAAGAATAACATGTAGGGAGTAGGATTACTTGATAATAGGATGATTATTTGAGTGAGAAATGAAGAAAGAAGGGGATGGAGGCTCGGTTTTTGGGAATTGCCGAGAGGGGGGGGAAACCGAGAGGAGGGGGAGGAAAGGAGGAGTGTGGAAATGGTGGGGTGAATGTGGAGTAATAATCATGTTAGTTTGGTTTTTATTTGGCCAAAAGTGAGTGGATTTTAGATTTTACAAGAGTAACCTTCCAATATAGTTAGGTAGATTTGCATGCAAGGGTAAAGGGGTAATTTGGTTAGTAGAATGAAAGTGAGTGGGGTTGGAAATGTCTTCCTTGCCCCTAAGTTGAATTGGAAGAGTATTTGCATGCAAGGGTAGCCACGTAATTTGCTAATTATAACAAATAAAATTTATAAAGATTTATTTTTATAAAATAAAATACAAGTTCAAAAATTATAAAATTTATATCATAAAATATCTTGGATTTTTAGAGACTTTATAAAATCATTTTTGAAAATTTGTGAACAAAATACCTTTTAAAAGAAAATTTTTCCAAAGCTTAGAATATTCCTTATAAATCAAAAATAAAGAAATTAAATAAACTCTTACTTTGAAAAATTATATACTACACAAAGCAAAGTTATAATGCAGAAATTTTCACTCACACTAGCGTACAATCATTGAATATATTTTCATTCGACTTTAATATTATACCCAATCCATAATTAATATTACATAAAATGCCGGTCGTAACATCCTCTCCCCCTTAAGGGATTCTGTCCCCAGAATCTAAGAGAAAAGATGAGGATGCCGGGAACGCATATCAGACTCTAACTCCCAAGTCGACTCTTCGACCTTAGGGTTCCTCCAAAGCACTTTTACTAACTTTACTGACTTATTTCTAAGACTCTTTACTTGCCAGTCGAGTTTTTTAACCGGTTGCTCCACAAATGACAGGTCTGCCTGAATTTCTACAGGTTCATATTCTATCACATGGCTAGCGTCAGGATTGTACTTCTTAAGTAACGACACATGGAACACATTATACACATGCCGATACTGAGGTGGTTAGGCCAACTCGTAGGCCACCTTTCCCACTTGACTCAAAATCTCAAAAGGACCTATGTATCTAGGTGCTAACTTCCCTTTCTTGCCAAATCTTATCAACCCTTTTCTAGGTAACACCTTCAGCAACACAGCTTCGCCAATTTGGAATTGAACGTCCTTACGCGCTGGATCCGCATACTTCCTCTGTCTATCTTGAGCAGCAAGCAACCTTTTCTGAATTAACTTGACCAAGTCATGCAACTGTTGTACCAAATCCGAGCCGAGAATTCTTCCTTCTCCTACTTCATCCCAACTTGTTGGTGATCTACATTTTCGCCCGTACAAAGCTTCGTATGGTGGCATGCCGATACTGGAATGATAGCTGTTTTTGTAAGAGAATTCAATCAACGGCAAATGGTCGTCCCAACTTCCTGCAAAATCGATTGCACAATTGCGCAACATATCTTCAATTGTTTGAATTGTCCTTTCACTTTGGCCATCAGTCTGCGGGTGGTACGCCGTGCTCATATTCAACTTTGTGCCAAGACATTCCTGAAATTGCTTCCAGAATCTCGAGTTAAATCGGGGATCTCTGTCTGAAACTATTGATACGGGTACTCCATGCCTTAGTACGATTTCGCGCACATACAAATGAACCAACTTGTCCAATGACGACTTCTCGTTTATTGGAAGGAAATGCGCCGACTTCGTAAGACGATCAACTATAACCCATATTGCGTCATGTCCGGATTTCGTTCGCGGTAGTCCTACTATAAAGTCCATAGCGATATTTTCCCATTTCCATTCTGGAACCTTCAGGGGCTGAATTAATCCGCTAGGTCGTTGATGTTCTGCCTTTACTTTCTGACAAGTATAGCACTTTGCAACCCATTCTGCCACGTCTCGCTTCATATTTGGCCACCAAAAGTTCTTCATTAAGTCTCGATACATCTTGGTGCTTCCCGGATGGATTGAAAATTTCGAATTGTGGGCTTCATGGAGGATCTCATTCTTTAATTCAGGTACATGGGGAATCCATATTCTGGATGAAAACCTTAGTATCCCTTGCTCATCCCTTTGAGTATTAATCTCCTCTCAAGATAACTGTTTCTTCTCTTTTTCCATTACTTCCTCTTGACACTTCTTTATCTTTTCCACTAGTGTTGGCTGAAAGGTCATTGCACGACAAACTTCCTCCACTTTTCCATAAGCACAAAGTTCCAATTCCAATTTTTCGATTTCTCCAGTTAACTCTTTTGATGTTATCATCATATTCAATCTCTCCTTCCAACTCAGAGCATCGGCCACTACGTTCGCCTTTCCAGGATGGTAATTTATCGAGCAGTCATAGTCCTTGATCAGTTCCAGCCATCTCCTCTGCCTCATATTGAGCTCTTTCTGATTAAAAATGTACTTTAAACTCTTGTGATCCGTGTAGATTTCACACTTCTCTCCATAGAGGTAATGTCTCCAGATCTTGAGTGCGAACACTATGGCGGCTAGTTCCAAGTCATACGTCGGGTACTTTAACTCATGCGGCTTCAACTGTCTTGACGCATATGCGATCACTTTACTGTGTTGCATCAACACACAACCCAAACCCTTATGTGAAGCGTCGCTCAATATTACAAAATTCCCTTGATCATCTGGAAGTACCAACACCGGAGCTGTTACCAACTTCTGCTTTAATTCTTGAAAGCTATCTTCACATTCTGCACTCCATTCAAACTTTTGATTCTTTCTGGTTAACTTGGTCAATGGCGTGGCGATTTTCGAGAAATCTTTGACGAATCTTCTATAGTATCCGGCCAATCCTAGAAAACTTCGTACTTCCGTAGGAGTCTTTGGCCTCTCCCAACTCATAACTGCCTCAATCTTTGCCGGATCCACTTTAACTCACATTTGGTGAACTTGGCATACAACTTCTCTTGTCGGAGTATCTCCAAGGCTATCCAGAGGTGCTGCTTATGTTCTTCTTCCGACTTAGAATAAATAAGGATGTCATCAATGAATACCACGACAAATTTGTCCAAATACTTCTTAAATACCCGATTCATCAGATCCATAAATACGGCCAGAGCGTTGGTCAATCCAAACGGCATTATTAGGAACTCATAATGCCCATATCTGGTCCTGAATGCGGTCTTAGGAATATCTTCTTCTTTGATCTTTAATTGATGGTATCCCGATCTCAAATCAATCTTCGAAAAGCATTTTGCTCCCTTCAACTGATCAAAAAGGTCATCTATCCTTGGTAGCGGGTAACGGTTCTTGATCGTCACCTTATTCAGCTCCCGGTAATCTATGCATAGACGCATACTCCCATCTTTCTTCTTTACAAACAGAACAGGTGCTCCCCATGGCGACGTACTTGGTCGTATCACTCCTTTATCCAATAATTCTTGTAGCTGGCTCGCCAACTCTTTCATTTCTGCTGGTGCCATCCTATATGGGGCCTTTGAAACTGGTTTCGTGCCTGGAGCAAGGTTGATCTCGAACTCAATTTGTCGATCTGGTGGTAAGCCTGGTAGTTCGTCGGGAAACACATCGGGGAACTCACTAACTACAGGAATATCTTCCATGCTGAGGCTGCCTCTCTCTGAATCCACTACATATGCTAGGAACGACTCACAACCTTTTCTAAGCAACTTCTTAGCCTGAACGATTATAAGAAATATTTGCTCTTGCCTTTGCCCCTTAAATACTACCTTCTCTCCACTCTTCGTCTTTAAATACACTCTCTTGGTCTTACAATTAATCTGAGCACTATTCTCTCCTAACCAATCCATTCCTAAAATTATGTCAAACTCTCCCAACTTGAAGAGTATCAAGTCGGCTGAAAACTTATATCCCAAAATATCGATCTCACACCTTGGACAAAATTGATTCACAGGAATCTTCTCTTGGTTCGCAATTACTACATTTACTACCTCACTCATAACCATTTTATCACATTGGAGCTTATCAACAAAAGATTCTGATATGAAAGATCTTGTTGCTCCCGAATCAAACAATACTTTAGCTTTGACATTATTGAGTAAAAGTGTACCTGCTATCACCTCAGAATTCTGAACAGCATCTTTCATCTTTAGATCAAATGTCCTTGCTGTTGCTTGCGGGGTTGGTGCGGGTGGTGGAGGTAATGCCAATACCTCAGCTGGCACGCTTGCACTGGCACTTCCCACGTTCATCAGAGCTTTGACTGGTCATGTTACCTTACACTCCCTAGCCATGTGTCCAGTCTTCCCACATTTGTAGCACGTAACTCCTGGCTTCGGCATCTTGCACTCATTTGCCAAATGTCCCTTCTGATTGCACCTATAACAGGTCATACTCAGCTTATTGCATACTCCGGGGTGCCTTCTTCCACAGTGCTTGCATTCCGGTCTCTGGAACTTGTTTTCTCCAACTTGCCCTTGGCTTGCCTGGTTGTTTCCTTTTGATTCTTGCCTTTTGCCCAAATTTCCCTTCTTTTGAAAATTTCCGCCCTTCTGAAAACCAATCCTCTTTACATTCCGATCTTGCGAACTTCCAGCTTCAGACTTTTCTCCATAAAATGGAACCTTCCTCTTCTTGTTATCCCTCGCTTTCCTTGACTGCATCCCATTATTCTCAATCAGAGCAGCTTTCTGTACTACTCCCGCATAAGTTTCAAGCTCAAACATAGCCACCCTATCTCTGATCCAAGGCTCCAATCCTTGCTGAAATTTCTTTGCTTTTTCCTCCTCAGTGCTGGTATACTTTGTCACAAACCTTGACATCTCAGTGAACTTCTTCTCATACTCCAATACAGTCATATTCCCTTGCTTCAACTCCAGAAATTTTAGCTCCATCTGATTCTGCATGTACTTAGGGTAATACTTGTCCAGAAATAACTTTTTAAATCTCTCCCAAGAAACCTGCTGAGTGACTTCCATAGCCTTTACTGATTCCCACCAATAGATAACTTCTCCCTTCAAGAAGTAAGTAGCATACGGCGTCTTCTAATTGTCTCCTAACTGTACCAACTCAAAAGCCCTTTCCATCTCCTTGATCCATGTGTTAGCTATCACTGGATCAGTGGTATCATGAAATACAGGTGGATTCACATTCTGAAAAGTTTTGAAAGTGACAATTTGTTTAGGTGGTACTGGTGGTTCAGGTGGTTGGTGTGGCTCACGGTTATCTTGGTTCTCAATTCGTTGTTGAAGAGTTAGTTGTTGTTGAGCTATAGCATTGGTTTGCTGTTGCAAGGTTTCCAGTAGTCGAAGAATTTTTGGGTCTGTGGTGAAGGTGGTTGTTGGGTTCTTCTTTTTGGGAGGCATGATCCTGAAATAAGAGTTGTGTCAAAACAGATATGAATGATAGAATGATTCGAGGGTATCGCATGGCATTCTCATTTTCATATGGGGTCAAGTTTCCAAATTAAGCAGATATGATGATAAAAACATAAAATAACAGTTGAGAGCAAATGGAACAATATCACATAATTATTGAAATTTTAAAGGTCACAGTACATAAGATTGGGACATAGTCTGATTCTAGGAATAACATGCTTATTTAAAGGAAAAACGGAGACAACTGGGGATTCCATAGAGTCTGATAGTACAACAACATGAAGGGTAAATGGAAAGAACTAAGGCTCCACTCCATCTGAACGGGGCTTGGTAGTCTTTTCCTCTCGAAGCGTCTTCACAATGCTCTGGAGCTCATCCGCCACCATCTGAATGACATACTGGCTGGTACGGTCCCGGTGTGCTGGCATTTCCTCAAGGTTAGTGTTGACGTACTGAACCAAGGTCTCAAGTCTCGCAGTCATCTGCTCCTTGGGCTTCCCTTCGTAGTTTCGGCTGTCCGGATACACGTTCTTCAGTCGGTCTATCAGTCGGTCGTACTTGCCCTGAAGCATGTCGAACTCGCGCCTCAACTCAGCATACACGGAGAAAGCAATAGTGTCGTCTGACCCAGAGGATAACGAGGAATGCGCCCTTTGCTGACAACCAATAAGAGGAGTATTAATAATAATTTACTTAACCTACTCTCTCGCATAATATCTATAACCTACACACAAATCCTATAACCTATTTGGGCTGTCCAGGGACTCTAAACCGTAGCTCTGATACCAAAACCTGTCACACCCCCAACTTAAACAGCAAAATAAATATAGCTATTACATCTTTTTAATGAAGAATACATAACCAAAATCCAAGATCTTACAGTTTAGGGTTTGGAACTGCCCAACACTACCAACTATTACATCTGATTACAAATACCGAGTCCTCACACAACTATTATTATTTATTCTACCTGAGCTCGAACATAAGCATCAGCATCACAGGTCTTACGGGCAGTCTGCTTGAATCTAACCATAGCTGCTAGCTGTAATATAAGGGTAAAGCAAGAAGTGAGCCAAATGCTCAACAAGTGATAACAGTACGACACAAAACATAAATTAAGATATACTTTTAAGAATGATAATGGAAAGACATAACCAAAGGTAACGAGAGATAAAAACTATATGAGATGGCATCATTTTGCTTGCATCAAAACAATTTTAAAATCATGTCTTAATCAAAATCATTTTATGACGCTACGGATTACAGCCGGTGATCAGCCGCGAAGTAATCCCGAACCTCGCTGGGTTCTAAAACATTATTGGGAATCCCTAGGCAACTTTTAACCCTAATATAAGTGCGGAAAGGACTCGCGTCTCAGTCCAGATCCACCATTTAAGAAAACATTTATCCCCCTTTGGGACTGAAAACCCATATTTTATTTATTTTAAAAACTGATGCCGAAATATGACAAAATCTCTTTTTTGCAGTAAACAACTTTATCAAAGGATTATAGATCAACTCGAAATACGGGGAATTGGTGCTAACTTCAGAGCCATGATTCACAAAACTATTCTCTATTCAAGTAATTGAATGGTTTTCATATAGCAAAAATTGAACAAGAGGATTTAGTGAGGCTAATGCATAATATGAAGGGTAATGCCAATTTGGGCTCAAAGCAATGGTTTCTCATCAAGGTTCAAGTGCTGGATCATCAAGAAGGTAAGCTTCATGAATACTATGGGTGTTAAGGTATGAAGAATGATCTTTAACTCAGGACATATCAGAATTGTCAAGCTTTAGGATAAGAAAGAGGGTATCAATCAATGAGGAATCAAGCGGGTAAGTATCTGACTATCAGAATTCAAAGTAAGGTTCTATAGGGGTTCAAGTATCAGGATGAGATATTAATACTTAGGAAACATCAACATGTTAATCAAGAGGATCCATCAAGTAATATATCAACTCTTCATTTTATCATGGCATTAAACTATCATGAAAGACTTTTGAACTACTTGCAATACGTACTCGAGGGTTCATGGCATCTCTATGTAACTCAAAGATAAACAAAAGATACGCTTGATTTAAATATATCAAAATGACTCAGGATAATTGCATCAATATATAAGAACTATTTGTAGTAAATACGAAGGTCAAGTTGAATCACTTGCCTTGAGATAGGCTGGTCTGGTCTGACTGGTTGGAGCAACAACTGGAGTTTCACTCGACTTTTATGGCAAGTTTTCCCTCGTCTCGAGATCCTACATAAATAATAATAATCCTCATTATAATATATTCCAACTTAACCTATTTACAACTCGAAATTAAACACGGATGGCACTTAGGCCTATATGCACTTAATTTATATTCACTTTTAAATTACAATTGCACACACATAGCCACATATTCACATATCATATATTAACACCAAATAACACCATATATACCATAATGCAACACTAGGCTTGGATGATCTCGACTCATAACTTAAGTCACTTGGTCGCTAAACTAGACAAGGTCTTCTAATTTCGGCTTCCTAACTCGATGTGCCTTTCCTAAATTATCCAAAACCTATTGACCCTCACTTGTGTCTTTTGCTCTACTGACCTTATACTATCTTACAACTATGGTGGTCGACCTAATACTCACTTCTAAGTGTTCTAAAACTATGTGATAAGTGATAGTGCTCACTGGTGCAAATTTCAGAATGATAACTATGGTTTCTTGAGTACATTAGACACTCTTAAACTATAAGTTTTCCTTCAAAACTTTTACACAAGACTCTCCTGACCTAAGAGCATCTCACAAACTTGATGTGGCTCAAGGGCCTGGCTTGGGCCTTCTTGGGCCTAAGCTAAAAGTCCAAGGTTCCCCTGTTTTTCTTGGCAGAAAATTCCCTGACTTGAATTAACTTGTGACACATGGTTCTAACTCATATCCTATGAACTATGGTTGGAAAAACTTCTCTGACACTCCCTCTAACTAAGGCCCAATTGGGCCTAATGAGGGCCTACCCATGACATGGTCAAATCTCCCTATTTCTAAGTTGCAACAAAACTGTCCCCTGCTGGACAGATTTTGTGATTCTACTTGTGCACCTAACCAAATGACATGCAAACCTCCAACCAACTCCTAAAACCTTTTATATACTCCCAATACTAACTTCTGGTAGCTTGGGCCTCAAAGTGCACACCAATGACATGGTCAAAACTCACTCTAAACCTCAGGGTGCTATACTGATTTTTCTGCAGAAACTATAACTCTCATTTTCCAAGGTTTTGACTTGACAAACCCAACTAACAACAACTAAATACTTAAACCAAGACTTATATATGGTATTCTACTGAACTAACTCCCTTTTTCTTAAAATAACCTTGGTGAGATCATCCTTACCTAAGGTACAATTATGGCAAAACAAAAGAGACTACACTTCATAAATCACAAATCTTCATGCTTTTGAAACAACAAGATATATATTTTTATAAAAGATAACCACGAATTACTACCATGCAACAAGAAGTATAAATCAATATTAACACATTATTCCTACTGAAATTAAGGCTCACTAACAAAATCTTTCCAAATGATCAAAATCTTACAACATTCTAAGAGAGATCCACATGCATGCATGCCTTCGGGTTTTTCAAACCAAAACAACATATTTTTTACATATGTTCTATCATAAAATTGACATGCAAGCCTAGCATAAGATATACCTAGATGATCACTTAGCATGCAAGGAGTTTTATCAAGACTTCACTAAGATTTTCATGTTATCATCACAAAAACACACAAAGTGGAACATGACAACCAAAACACCATCCATTCGGCTTCTATCAAGTCATGGCCGAATGGATTAGGGTGAAAACAACAATTACATGAGTGTAGCATACTCATGTCTAGCCATTCTCAACCCTTTGCTACTATAACTCATGGTGAAAGCCTTGAATTCACAAGAATCAAGGATATTCACTTGGAGTTTTAACAAAACACCACCATGCAAGGTCAACACATAAGTTTTTCTACTCTACACTCTTAAGATATACAAGAATAACATGTAGGGAGTAGGATTACTTGATAATAGGATGATTATTTGAGTGAGAAATGAAGAAAGAAGGGGATGGAGGCTCGGTTTTTGGGAATTGCCGAGAGGGGGGGGGAAAACCGAGAGGAGGGGGAGGAAAGGAGGAGTGTGGAAATGGTGGGGTGAATGTGGAGTAATAATCATGTTAGTTTGGTTTTTATTTGGCCAAAAGTGAGTGGATTTTAGATTTTACAAGAGTAACCTTCCAATATAGTTAGGTAGATTTGCATGCAAGGGTAAAGGGGTAATTTGGTTAGTAGAATGAAAGTGAGTGGGGTTGGAAATGTCTTCCTTGCCCCTAAGTTGAATTGGAAGAGTATTTGCATGCAAGGGTAGCCATGTAATTTGCTAATTATAACAAATAAAATTTATAAAGATTTATTTTTATAAAATAAAATACAAGTTCAAAAATTATAAAATTTATATCATAAAATATCTTGGATTTTTAGAGACTTTATAAAATCATTTTCAAAATTTGTGAACAAAATACCTTTTAAAAGAAAATTTTTCCAAAGCTTAGAATATTCCTCATAAATCAAAAATAAAGAAATTAAATAAACTCTTACTTTGAAAAATCATATACTACACAAAGCAAATTTATAATGCAGAAATTTTCACTCACACTAGCGTACAATCATTGAATATATTTTCATTCGACTTTAATATTATACCCAATCCACAATTAATATTACATAAAATGCCGGTCGTAACAAATCCCCTTGAAAGGAATATCTTAAATATAAAAATGAGTTTTGGGATCCGCTCTAACTTTTAAAAATTATTTTGAAGACTCGAAAACATTTTTAAGAATGTTTGGAGTAATGCCGGTTTAATAAAATAAATCAATCCCAATATGTTAGGTCCCAATGTGTTTGTAGAAGGGGGGGTTGAATACAAACAGTACCAAATAATCGAATAAATGCGGAATAAAAAATGTGAAACAAAATTCAAGTTAAATAAAAATATTATTAAACTTGAAAGGTGTTACAACAACTGTATCGATTACAAGGTATTAATCTCAAATCAATTATCACAAATCTAGAATAAATTCGACATGAACTTTTTCTATTTTTTCAATAATTAGAATCAAATGCTAAACGCGATTTGAGATTAAGTTCTAGGGATTTTGATCCGCTAGATTGTTACACAAGAACAAGATAAAGCTTTCTAGTTGATTGGATATAACTTTACAATCTAGAAATTGATCTTGAATTAAGCAGATGAAAAATGGAATGTTTCAGAGGCGGCTGCTTTTTCTTTTTTTGTGTTCTTGTTTTTTGACTTGTATATTTGATGATTATTGAGTTGAATGACTTCTGCTTCTATTTATCAACAGCCGGATTAATTGAATTGGAATGACAATCCTTTAAGCTTGTATGACAATCGGTGAGACTATCCTTTTGAGCTAGCAAGACAATCGTTTGAACCAGCATGACTATCGGTAGGACAATCTTTTGAACTGGCATGACAATCGGTAGGACAATCTTTTGAACTGGCATGACAATCGGTATGACAATCCAGATTGTCATGCTAGTTCATTTTCAATTGTCTTGCTGATTTAAGATTGAATTTAATCCAATTAAACTTCTGAAAATTCCTAAAATTAATTCAGAATTAATTAATCAATTAATTCAATTAATAAATAAATTATTCTTCGCAGATATAATTTATTTTCTTAATTAAACTAGATGACTTAATTAATTAATAGAGAATTAATTCTAGTCTTGAGCAGCAACCATTCTTCTGCAAATCTTCTGAAAATCACTGAAAATTATGAATCAATTCCACCACTTCAACGTTGACACTCGATGTACTGTCTGGTTCATGAGTGACTAACTTCCGTGACGTTTCTTCATGTCTTGACTTTGATACTCTGATTTTCTTCAGATTAAATCCTTGTAATAAATGATACCCTGACGAGATCTCTGTCACTTGATTAAATCCACGATCTTGATTTATATCACTGAGGCATGATCAAATTCTTGAACTTCTTCCAGTGAATTAACTCCTCAAGTCTGTAGGTGAACCTTGTTTCTGAATCCTTTGACAGATATTACTTTGCGAGATCTCTCTGACGGTCGATCCACTATTTACTTATTACATTCTTATTTGAGTTGAGTTGAATCCTCGAATATACAAATATGCCTATGACATATGACTTACAATCTCCCCCTATTTGTTTGTTAGACAATAACACACAAATACCTCGAGGATAACTCAACTAACAAATAAGAAAAAGATATAAACAGAAATGCAAAGTAAATAGTAGAAAAGTTCTGGACTAGATTTAACATTTTCCAGATTCCAAGTAGATGTTCCTCTAGACTGAACATATCTTCAAGTAGTTCCATCTTCATTTGTACAACCACATTTCCTGTTGAGAAGCCCATATCTCTTGCTTCTCCCCCTATGAGAATCAACTGATTAAAGAAGATCACCTTCGTTTTACCACCTCTCCCGTACAATAGGATCCGCTAGAATAAAAACCAATGGTACTCCCCTAACAGCTTCTTCCCTTACTAGGAAATCACCTTGTGTTTACCACCTCTCCCGTACAATAGGATCCGTAGTTAGAAACAACAATGGTGTGGTGTAGTGTGCATTTTTAGGATCTTTTTCTTCCTCCCTGCTATTTCTCCCCCTTAGTTGAGGAATCCTCCAAACTATTACTTAAGCTTTTATCTCCCCCTTAAAGAAGGAATGTATGCCGTCGTCTGAAGGAGTTCTCATATTTCACTTGGTTGGAAAAGAAATAACAAGTAGTTTCTCTTTCTTCCTCACTGTGAGTGTGTGATTGTGTTTTAGTGTACCTCACATGTGTTTCACTCTTCTCTCCACTCGTGTTTACACTCATTCTCACAAGTGTATCACTCTTCTCTCATAGCTCCATAATCCAGCTGTACCTGCAAGGAAAATCACCTTAGCCATCCTTAAGGAGGTCATAGGTGGTGCAATGGGAGTTCGCAAATCCCCATCCTTGTTAAACTCGTCAGATGAATCTGAGTCATAATTTACAAGTTGCTAGTTTCCCTTTTAGGGTTCCAGATTTGAATTCTGGGAAGGTAAACAATGATCCAACGAATTTAGCATAAAGATCAAAGTTCCCTTCTAATGCCTGTGAAGACATTTCCTTGTGACTCATCAGGTAATATCTGAATCATTGTCAACAAGTTGCCGATCTGCGCCTATGTCAGATCCACTATCCGCAGATGCATCCAGGGGATTTAATCCTGGGGAGGTAGACACTGACCACTGACATATGGCTTTTGGATCAGTATCCTCTCCTAATACCTGTAAAGGCAATTGGTCCAGTAACGAACCTTGAACAATCGAATCTAACCTTAAAATGGTCGAAACTCTTGTTTCCGTCAACTCATCCTTTGTGTGTGTAACCTCTCCTTGTGCATCAAGAATTGATTATGTTTGAAGTGGTGACACTACATCGGATACCTTGGCCGACAGGAAAAATTCAATAGACTCACCCTGTTGAGAGAATGAATCTAGTAACTGTTTTTGTGCCTTTTCAGCCATTACATCTTTTTGAGAAGATGTATGGGGGCTAGCAGTTGTCTCGGTTTAAATACTACTCATCTATGTATGAGACAGAGCTACTGGGTTGACTACAGAACCTTCCTTATGTGGTGCACTAAGGCACTATCTCCCTCACGCTCATTCATACTAAATTTAGTGGTAAGAGAGTGTTGGTTGGTTCTGTTTTTGTGTTTTTCTTTACAGTCTGGGATAGACGTTGTGGGTTTTCAACCTCATGACTGTCAATGAAAGAAAGTCATTGAAGACTGAACCTGTAACACAGAATATATGGTAATAGAGAGAAAATGATTTACAATAGTGATTTCAAAAGATTTTACATGAAATAAGAAATCACTAATGTAGAAAGAAGTTTGATTTTGTTTTTCAATATGAATGAGTTTTTGATAAAACATTGATCACTTAGGGTAAAGTCTAAGTAAATCTCATTCATATCAAAAGCTTACAAATATCTGCAACATAATGTTAACAAGATATCATTGACCGATACTTGTCAAGTACTTTTAGATACTAATTGTTATGTTGCATAAACAATATACCACTGCACATATAAAACAATATGATTGTGCTTAGTGATAAGATAGTTACTAATATGACGACTCTACTCATTCATATAAGATTATAACTTCTGTTAGAGTGCCATACCATGTCCTTGACGATTGCTAGAGCAGTATACTAGTTCATACCAACCTAAAGTGAGATTGTGAAGAAGAGATTGCATAGTCCAATAGATCTGCAGCTGCAAAGTCCATGAACTGTGGTGCACTGACTTCCTCTTTTGACTCACCAAATAGGAGTACACTTGTACACATCTTACTAGAGTACAATTCCAAGTGTAATGTGCAGCAGGTGTCTGATATGTCGTAATATTCTCAAGTCTCGTCACTGGTGCTATATGTTAGATACTGCTTCCTGATAATAACCTAGCACAATATACAAAATTACAATGATAACATTCCCAGCTTGTAAACAGCCATATCCCTCAGATAAACCTTTGCTGTTATCTCCAAAGGTAACCAGGGGGCCAGCTTTCTCAATCCTCATTTGATAGCAGGGCTCTATCTCCGGTCATATGTCTTGATGATCCACTGTCAAGAATCCACACTACCGGTTACACCTGTTTAATGCCCTGCACTTCAAATGGATTAGACCTTCTTCGGAACCCAAACTTGGTTGGGCCCGGTATACTTGTAGAATTGTCCTTTGTCAGGCAAAACAACATTTTTAATTTTAACGATCTCAACATCCTCAATGACTGAACATTTGACCTTGTAAACAGCCTTAACAAATTTCTGTTTAAGCTTAGGCACAAATGTCTCCTTTCTAGCCTTAGAAGGACTAGCAGTCTTAGACCTATCATGCTTCTTGTTATTCACATGCTGACGAGTAGTACTCTTATCATTAGACACATGCTTACCATTAAAATAAGCATACATCATATTAAAAGCACAAGACATACAATTAGCAACACTACATGCTTTATGAGAGTGATTAACAGCAGGTAATTTATGCATGGTAGACATGGAATTATTGTTATCCAACTCATGTGTGTCTGAGTTAGTCTCAGTTGCTTTCACAACTTTGACTGGAACTTTCGACTCACTTGACTTGGAAACAATCTTCTCATTAGCATGATCTTCAGCACGTATTTCTTCATGAATAACAGAAGAGGTCGCATCAAATGGTTCAGCAATTGATGCTTTATAGAGGGGTTCATCAACACCCTTAAGCACATGTGGTATTTCCCTCCCTTTAGCACAGACATGAGGAGGGGAGTTTATGCCTAATTCTCCAATAGCAGCATTGTAATCATATCCTATTCCAGATGTTTGATTAACAGCTTGCTTACTGTAGAACTCTTTAGCCTTCGAACAAGAATTGAAGTAGGCTCTAACCTTAGTCTCAAGACCGGTGATCTTGTCTTTGAGAATAGTTTCGAGTTTTCTATAACAGTCAACTCTATTCTCTAGAAAAGATACCTGTTCTTTTAATTTGTCTTGATTAATGTGCACAAGTCTTAATTCATTGACCTCTTTCTCAAGGTCTGTGATCTGTAAACTTAACAGTTCATTATCACGACGTGCACAATCTAAGTTACCTCTTAGATGATAAACCATTTCAGCATCAGAAAGTTTTACCTCTATTCTTGACGATGAAGCTTTTCCATCAATAGCCATAAGAGCAAGATTCCCTTCTTCTTCATCTTCACTGTCAGTATCATCCCAGCTTCTTCCCTTTGCCAGATAAGCCCTTTCAGAGTTCTTTCTTACTTGCTTTGGCTTCCTACATTCTGTGGCAAAGTGTCCCAACTCATTGCAGTTATAGCATCTAATGGTGCTTCGATCAACCATCCCTGTTTTGTACCCACCACTGCTGGTGTTAGAGGATGAAGATCCACCTTTCTGGAATTTGTTGTAGTTGGACTTGTACTTAAGCTTGGGATTCCTCCTGAATCTGACATGGGAGAATCTCTTGACAATTTGGGCCATTGATTCATCTTCCAATTGCTCCAGCTCTTCCAAGGAATAAAAATCATCACTTGATTGATTTGTAGTAGGAGGATCATATTCTGCTACTAACTCATTTTCCTCACCCTTGGAAAACTGTACCATTCTTTCTAACTGTTGAGATTGTTGTTGTTGTTGACCTTCAGATACAAGTGCAGTAGATGTGCTGACCATTCTATCCTTCCCGTAGACTTCCTTTTGGTTGAATCTGCTCCAACTCATAGGTTTTTAACACTCCATAGAGCCTGTCCAAAGAAATCTCACTCAGATCTCTAGCTTCTCTAATGGCAGTGATTCTATGTTCAAGATGAGCTGGCAGTGTTAAAAGGAACTTTTTGTTGACCTCCCTGATTGAATAATACTTTCCATTGATGTTTAGGTTGTTGATCAACGCATTGTACCTCTCAAACACTTCAGTAATTCCTTCTCCTGGATTTGATTTGAAATGTTCATATTCAGAGGTTAGGATTTCCAACTTGTTCTCCCTAACTTCCTCTGTGCCTTCATTAATCACCTCAATAGTTTCCCACATGTGTTTGGAATTTTTACAGTTCATCACATGTCTGTTCATCAAGGGATCAAGGGAATCAATTAATATTAATTGAAGGCTGGCATCCAAGGAGGCTTCTTCCTTCTCAGCAGGAGTAAAATCTTCAGGCTCTTTTGGATAGGTTCTAGCTTCAGTAGTCACCACACCATCTATTATTACCTCCGGTTCAATAACCATCGGAGTTTTTATACCCTTCTTTAACAAGTTTGAATATTTGGGATTTGCAACTTGTAAAAATAGTAGCATCTTCTTCTTCCACATGATATAATTCTCTTTATCAAATTGTGCAATTTTAACGGTTCCAACTTTATGTGAAGTCATTATGAATTTTTGAATAAATAAAAATTCAAGGAGTTGAAAAATCACAAAAGTCTAGGATCTTGATTTGTTCGTTAATCAGAAGGCTCTGATACCAATTGTTAGGTCCCAATGTGTTTGTAGAAGGGGGGGTTGAATACAAACAGTACCAAATAATCGAATAAATGCGGAATAAAAAATGTGAAACAAAATTCAAGTTAAATAAAAATATTATTAAACTTGAAAGGTGTTACAACAACTGTATCGATTACAAGGTATTAATCTCAAATCAATTATCACA
This sequence comes from Apium graveolens, assembly GCF_009905375.1. Taxonomy (NCBI): domain Eukaryota; kingdom Viridiplantae; phylum Streptophyta; class Magnoliopsida; order Apiales; family Apiaceae; genus Apium; species Apium graveolens. Next base: position 233,413,299 of record NC_133650.1, on the reverse strand, counting down.
AATCTAGAATAAATTCGACATGAACTTTTTCTATTTTTGCAATAATTAGAATCAAATGCTAAACGCGATTTGAGATTAAGTTCTAGGGATTTTTATCCGCTAGATTGTTACACAATAACAAGATAAAGCTTTCTAGTTGATTGGATATAACTTTACAATCTAGAAATTGATCTTGAATTAAGCAGATGAAAAATGGAATGTTTCAGAGGCGGCTGCTTTTTCTTTTTTTGTGTTCTTGTTTTTTGACTTGTATATTTGATGATTATTGAGTTGAATGACTTCTGCTTCTATTTATCAACAGCCGGATTAATTGAATTGGAATGACAATCCTTTAAGCTTGTATGACAATCGGTGAGACTATCCTTTTGAGCTAGCAAGACAATCGTTTGAACCAGCATGACTATCGGTAGGACAATCTTTTGAACTGGCATGACAATCGGTAGGACAATCTTTTGAACTGGCATGACAATCGGTATGACAATCCAGATTGTCATGCTAGTTCATTTTCAATTGTCTTGCTGATTTAAGATTGAATTTAATCCAATTAAACTTCTGAAAATTCCTAAAATTAATTCAGAATTAATTAATCAATTAATTCAATTAATAAATAAATTATTCTTCGCAGATATAATTTATTTTCTTAATTAAATTAGATGACTTAATTAATTAATAGAGAATTAATTCTAGTCTTGAGCAGCAACCATTCTTCTGCAAATCTTCTGAAAATCACTGAAAATTATGAATCAATTCCACCACTTCAACGTTGACACTCGATGTACTGTCTGGTTCATGAGTGACTAACTTCCGTGACGTTTCTTCATGTCTTGACTTTGATACTCTGATTTTCTTCAGATTAAATCCTTGTAATAAATGATACCCTGACGAGATCTCTGTCACTTGATTAAATCCACGATCTTGATTTATATCACTGAGGCATGATCAAATTCTTGAACTTCTTCCAGTGAATTAACTCCTCAAGTCTGTAGATGAACCTTGTTTCTGAATCCTTTGACAGATATTACTTTGCGAGATCTCTCTGACGGTCGATCCACTATTTACTTATTACATTCTTATTTGAGTTGAGTTGAATCCTCGAATATACAAATATGCCTATGACATATGACTTACACAATATATTAGAAAATATCTGAATATTATTATTTAAATAATATTCCCATAAGGATAATCCTTATAAAAATAATTGAAGTAAAAGTTTTAAAACTCATACTTGAAATGGATATTAAATAACCAAAGATATACTTATACGAAAGTATGATCTTTATTTGAATAATCGAAAATAAGTTTGATTATCGAAACATTATTCTTTAATAAAATAAAGAATATTAATTAGTAAATAAACGAAGTCATAAGTCCTCGAATAAATATTCAACTAATGTTCATTAATAAAATAAATGGAGTCATAAGTCCTCGAATGAATATTCAACTAATATTCATTAATAAAATAAACGGAGTCATAAGTCCTCGAATAAATATTCAACTAATATTCATTAAATAAAATAAGGTTATCGAATAAAACTTATTCGATTAATAGTTTTGAAAACTATATCCATATATAAGTATATATAAGAATATATATATATATTATACTCGGGAACATCGACTCCCGGTTTTAGAAAATGTTCACATTCGGGTCCCCTATACTAAGGGTATACGCAACTACTGCTTATCTCTAGCATAGGTATTATGCAACTTATAAGCAATTGAATCAACAATTAAATATCAAGATTACGAAACAGACATGCATATATACCATATCACATGCTCCAATAAATCGCAAGATTTTCTAATAACAAACATGCGCTTATCACAAGATAATGCATATACATATATTTACATCACAACAACAGTATAACGGGTAGAAAACTTGCCTGAGTGTTCCCGGATAGACTTAAGCTTAGAGTGGGTCCAATAACCTATGAACAACAACATAAGTCAGAATTAAACCCCGGTCGCTTAAGAAACTAGACTTTAACCAATTAGACCCCTAACGTTCGCTTTCGCGCTTAACGATTTACTTAAGTCGCTCTAGTACCCTCGGCTCCACCATTTTTAATAAATTAACCATTAAGATTTTTAAGGCGATTCTTTCGCGAGTACCTTACCAACTTCCTAATCCACTTAACATAATTGTTTCATATCCCAATTAGTCATTTAAGGTCCTTAACCAAGGTTTCAAAGTAAGGTGAGGGGAAATGGTTCGTTCGCGAAATGCCGTTACTTAAAACGGTCGTTTCTCCTAAACCGTACATCGATTCAAGCGTACCACTTATCAAAATGAAGCTTGTAACATGAACTATCTAATCATGGCAATGGTCAAAACCTAACAGTGAGTTCTCGGGTCCTGATGTTATGAACAAAAATAGTCTAGGATAATCGGACATTACGACGACTATGTTTACGCGATTACCAAATTTGTATAACTCCAAATCAATCCACAATCAACCCACAATCAACATTACAACCCAAAATCCCTCCAAACCTCACCACATCAGTCCATTACTTCATGTTTTAACCAACTCATTCAATCACAACAAAAGCTACTAACCATATTAAGGTTCATTAACTAATAACCAAGATTCAACCATTAAAATCTCTACAAACTCAACCAAACTTTAAACAAAAAAGCATCATGCTTCACATATACTATATCAATCATAACCATTCCTAAATACTCAAAACTAAAGCTAGGGTTTAGAGTTTATACCTTCTTGAAGCTTCTTAACACAACACAAGAGCTTTGAATGCCTAAAGAACCTTGATCCTTGCTTGTATAACCTTAAACTTTCATAAAAATTAAAGAAAACTAAAGTTATTTTTTTGAAATTTACTATTCACCATCTTCTTCCTTGAATTATTGGAAGAGATTGTGAAGGAATTTGAAGCTTAAACTTATAGGATATCTATATCTATACACAAGGAACCTTAGATAATTACCTCACTAATTAACAAGGCTTGGATCTTGGATTTTGGAATTTTCCTCTTTGAAAAAGAAGAAAAGCCGAGAGATTTGTTGCTTGAAATGAAGTCAAGATGTGTTTTTGTGTTTGTGATTTTTTTTGCTTGGTTGTTTTGCTTTTGTTTTGTTTAATTATCTTTTAACTATGTAAAATTGTGTGGCTTGAAATCAACCACCCTTCCTTCCCTTTTTGTCATGCTTAGGTCATCAATCCTATGTCATTTTCCCATGCTTGTCCTCTTCTTATTGGTTTGATGACATCATTATCACTAACCTCTTTGATTAGCTCCTAATTACTTGGCTAATGACCGCTGATCTGTTATGCGGTTTGCTTAACTTTCATTTTCGTTTATCGTTTGAGGGATCATACCCGGGATCTTATTACTTAGGTTTCCTTAACCTTTCTCAATACATTATATTCATTTAATGATCCTCTCGTATAATCCTTGAATTTAAATCCTTTTTATTCTGTTACCTTATAATCAATTCTTTCTGTATCTGGGAGATTTCCGGGAAAAATCAAAGTGTTCGAATTCGGATTCTGACGATCTTTACATACACTTATATACCATATAGAGTACTAATAAGATCTCAGAAGATCAATAAAAGAACCCCTACATAGTGTGGTATGAAAAGTTTTCTTATTCAGCATAATCAGCAAAATCACTATTCATAAGGGTTTCAAAAATTCCAAAAATTGGGGTTATTACAGTCTCCCCTCCTTAAAAGGATTCCGTCCCGGAATCAGATAGAAAATGAATAGGGATACTTTCTTAGCATTGGACTTTCTAACTCTCAAGTAAATTTTCCCACATTGTGGTTCTTCCATCAAACTCTGAATAGTTTGATAACCCTTCTTCTAAGCACTTGTTCCTTTTTTTTTATTTTTTTTTTCAATCTATAACCCTTCCTGGTTGCTCCATATAGGTTACGTCTGGTTGCATGTCTATGCGCTCATATGCCCCTATTTATCTGGCATCCGAATTACACTTCCTTAACATTGATACATGGAACACGTTATGAACTTGCAACATGTTCGGGGTAGGGCTAGCTCATATGCTAACTTCCCAATACGTCTTAATACCTCAAAGGGTCCAACAATTCGTAGGCTTAGCTTTCCTTTCTTTTTGAACCTCATCAATCCTTTCCAAGGGATACCTTTTGTTGTGAATATGTTGTGTACTTGATGATTACCTAAACAAAACATCTAAGTAGATTTTACTTAGTGAAATAATGTAGCACTCGACGGATAAGAATTATAGTCTCGACGGATAACTCATTATAGTCCCGACGGATGATTAACTTATTATCCATCGAGTGAGTAACTTATGTAATAATAAGTTTGTAGCACAGTGTTGTATGCACCTTTGTATAGAATCTGGAGTAGCATATAAGTCATGTTGACTTTAACTAGATATGCAGAATAGGTTGATTAACTGTACATAAGCAATGTCTTGTAATTATGTATAAGTTAAATGAAGTCAAGTGACAAAATAGCTACCAACGGATGATTAACAAAGCTTCGACGGATGACCAAAATAGCTACCAACGGATGCTTAACAAAGCTTCGACGGATGATCAAATGACTATCAACGGATGTTTAACATAGCAGTCGACGGATGATCAATTAAGTCATCAACGGATGATCTGAAAGTCGACAGATGATAATATCAAGATTCAAACATCAGTTGAACAGTGAAAGCTGACACACAGCCGTTGAGTTGGATACAAGTACACTGTGGAAGCCCATTAACTGGGTAATAGAGGACGAAAAGCAGCAAAGATCAAGACTGTTAGATTTTATATTTGTTCAGTTCTTTTGACTTTGTAATCTTGGTAATATATAAACCAAGAGAGTAGCAAATAGAAAAATAACTGAGTTAGCTAAGAAACAACAACAGAGAAATCTTTGTAAGCACTATCTTTAGCATTTCCTGTGTTCTTAGCAGTTCTATTTTGTAAGCAGATGTGAGCATTTCTGAACACAGAGTCCTCTCGATATATTATATATATCTCTGGTGGAATTGTTTAAATCCACCTGAAAGTTTTTAAATACTCTTATTTTTAATTACTTATGTTTTGATTCATTCAAGTTTACATTCCGCATTGTGTTAATCAAAACAAATATATCCATAATCGAGTTGAACATTTTATTTCAAGAAAAAGGTTCAAGAATTCCATTCAACCCCCCTTTTGTAATTCTTGCTATATTGTTAAGGGACTAACAATTGGTATCAGAGCAAGCTCTTAATCTACAAAGAGTTTAAAGATCAAAACAATTCAGCAAGATGAACAAGAAAGATGTTGGAGTCAAGATTCCTTTTCTTGATAAAGATAATTACTATCATTGGAAGGTAAAGATACATCTTCATATGCTTTCTCAAGATGAGGCCTATGTGGACTGCATAGAAAGAGGCCCTCATGTTCCAATGAGAGCTGCAACAGGAAATGAACCATCTGTTCCAAAGCCAAGGCATGAATGGTCTGATCTTGATATTGAACAAGTTAGGAAAGATAAAAAGGCTATGAACATTCTGTTCAATGGTGTTGATGCAGACATGTTTGATAACATCATCAACTGCAAGACTGCCAAGGAAGTTTGGGACACAATACAGATAATCTGTGATGGTACTGAGCAAGTAAGAGAAAATAAAATGCAGCTCCTGATTCAGCAATATGAGCATTTTCACAATGAAGAAAGTGAGCCACTCACTGACATTTTTAGTAGATTCCAAAAGCTACTAAATGCTCTTAAATTGCATGGAAGAGTCTATCAGACTAAAGACTCCAATCTGAAATTTCTCAGATCTCTTCCAAAGGAATGGAAACCAATGACAGTCTCATTGAGAAACTCACAAGATTATAAGGAGTTTACTTTGGAGAGACTGTATGGCATTCTGAAGACCTATGAGCTTGAGATAGAGCAGGATGAAAGAATGGAGAGAGGAAAGAAGAAAGGAGGATCTATTGCACTAGTGGCTGAACTGGAAAAGGAGAAGGAAGTAAAGATGGAAGCTGTGGAATCAACTTCAAAGGCCTGTGAAAGCAAGGGAAAAGGGCTAGCTGCAGAAAGTGAAGATTCATTGAGCCAAGATGACATGGAGGACATTGATGAGCACCTAGCATTCCTTTCAAGAAGATTTGCCAAGCTCAAGTTCAAGAAGAACTTTGGAGCTGCCAAGCCAAATAGAAACATGGTGGATAAATCAAAATTCAAGTGTTTCAAATCTGGCTTGGCAGGGCATTTTGCAAATGAGTGTAGAAAGTCAGATTCCAGTAAGAAAAGGTTTGAGTCTGTGGATTATAAGCAAAAATACTTTGATCTACTCAAACATAAGGAAAGGGCTTTTATTACACAAGAGAATGACTGGGCAGCTGATGGTTTGGATGAAGATGAGGATGTCAGCTATGTCAATCTAGCCCTTATGGCCAAGTCTGATGAAACAGAGACAAGTTCCTCAAGCAATCAGGTAATCACTACAAACCTTGCACATTTATCTAAAGCTGAGTGTAATGATGCAATAAATGACATGTCTACAGAATTGTATCATTTGTGTGTTACACTTAAGTCCCTCACTAAAGAAAATGCTAAAATCAAAGAAAATAACTTGTTTTTGAGTGAGAGGAATAATGTGCTTGAGTCTCAGTTTGTTGAGTTTGAGAAACTGAAAATTGAGTGTAGAATTGCCAAGGAGGAATTAACTGAGTCCTTGAAAAAGGAAGAAATTTTAAAGATGCAGCTTGATCGTGAACAAGAGGTGATTAAAGCATGGAAAACATCCAGAGATGTTCATGCTCAAATCACCAAGGTTCAAGGAATTGAGTCTTTTTGTGATGAAGCCTGGAAAAAGAATAAGGAGAAACTAGAACCTATTTTGGTAGATGGATTGCTGACAGATGTAGACTCGACGGATGATGAGGACTATCCGTCGGATAACAAAAAGTGTTATCCATCGAATGATAAAAATCCTCATCCGTCGGCTGTGAGCAAACCCATTAGCAAAGCCAAATTAACCAAACTAAATGAAAAGTATGGGTCTGTTTCCAAGAACTTTGTTTCAGGAGAGTCAAGTCAAGCCAAGAAAGGGAAGAAGGCTAATGTTGGTCACATGACTGTCAAACAGTTAAGTGACAGACTTGAGAAGATAGAGGTAAAAACAGAGACTAAAAAGAAAAACAATAGGAATGGTAAAGTAGGGATTAACAAACATAATAACTACATACCTAACAAATATGCTCCTAGAAAAATCTGTGTCAAGTGTGGTAGTGTAAATCATTTGTCTGTTAATTGCAAATCTGCCATGCCTACTCCCATGTCTGTTCAGCCTCAATTCTCTAACATGAATGCCATGCCTCCCATGCCTGTCAATGCTATGCCTACACAGAACATGAATGCACAGTTCGCTAATATGCCATTTGCACTTAATCCATATTATGCTGCATACAATATGCCTCAAATGTCATTTAGCATGCCTTACTGGAATAACATGTTTGCACCAAGCATGCCATTTCCTGTTAGCCATAACATGCATGATAATTCTGTTGCATCTAGTGGTTTCAAAGGCCCAACCCAAATGACTAAGGAAGAATCTGAAATTCCTAAGTCAAATGAG